>NW_026652295.1:26720376-26831694 GCF_009828535.3 Hylobates moloch | reverse complement strand
GCCCTGAAAAGGGCCTTTTATTGATAGAAAAGGACGTTCAACCGCCGAAACCGTAGAGGGTGCGGCCCTGGCGCTTCAGCGCGTAGACCACATCCATGGCGGTGACCGTCTTGCGCTTGGCGTGCTCTGTATAGGTGACGGCGTCCCGGATCACGTTCTCCAGGAACACCTTCAGCACCCCGCGGGTTTCCTCGTAGATGAGGCCGGAGATGCGCTTCACACCGCCGCGACGAGCAAGGCGCCGGATGGCTGGCTTGGTGATGCCCTGGATATTGTCGCGCAGCACCTTACGGTGGCGCTTAGCGCCGCCTTTGCCCAGACCCTTCCCGCCTTTGCCGCGGCCAGACATGATGAGCAAGACAAAGCCTCACACAACGCCTTGTGAGGACTCTGGCCTGAGGCAGCGCCTTTATACGACAGTTGGCGGACCGAACTGAGAACCTGAAAGAAGTCGGCGAGAAGTCCCGCCCCGGTGGGGGAGGGGAAATCTAAAGGGTCAAACCGAAATAGGGAAAAAAAAAAAAGCGAGCTTCTTGTTTCCGTGTTCTGAATTTTGTAATGCGCAAAATATTTTGTTACCACGTTATAAGGCTTTAAAAAATTGCTTTTGAATGCAGAAGATATACATCAATACTGTGGGGAATACCAAAAAGTGACCGGGCTCGGTGGCTTACGTCTGTGATCCCATTTTAGGAGGCCGAGGTGGGAGTGTACCTGGGCGTCAGGAGTTTGAGATCTGTGTGAGCAAAATAGCGAGACCCCATCTCTACCAAGAAAACAATTCAATTAAATTAAAACATTAGTCCAGCATGATAGCGCTTACACTTTAGGAGACACTCTTTTTTAAAATATATTAAAAAAAAACAACAACAACCGGTAGAGTAACAACAGCCTGTTATCCCATTTTCCCATCACACAAAGAGCTCTACTGCTAGCTAATAAGATAATTTGGTGAGCAGAAAAATACACATTTTTTCCTACAAAATGTATGCAGTATATGGCATTTTACAACTTCGCGCTGTTTTAATCAATTTCCCTTATTTAAAGAGTTTACAAAAAGTGATTTTAATGTCTGCTTATTATTTCTTCTCCTGAATTCTCCCTACTACAGTGTTAACCAATTCCTTAGGAATTTATTAATCAACCAGATTTTTTAAATAATTCATCTTTTCCCTGCTAATTAAGTACCACCTTTAACATTATACATACTCAGAACTATTACCAAAATTCTATTCTGTCTATAATTTAATCAAGGTGGTTTGCCAAAGGGAATCTATGTTTATGGTTAAAAATTTAGAAAATTCACATTAGGAAAAATTTTAAAAGCAGTAATTTATATCTGCTTAATATTCCATCATAAGAATTTTCTAGGTCCACTTTCACAGTACTTCTAGTATTTAGCAATAATGTGCTTTCTAATTTTCTTTTCCTAATTAAAAGGAGAACCATACAAAATTTACTTCCTGAGGAAAATGTAGAATTGAAGCGCTTTGTCACAAAGGATGCAGATTTTAAGGTATTTTGATGACTGTTACATTTTCCTCAAAAGTTTTATTCCATTCACTTTTGCCAGCAGTAACTGCTGTGTGTTTACCAGCATTGAGAATTATGGTTTTTAAATTTAATGTTACGTTCAGAATTTACTTTTAGTTTTGTTTATTGAGTCTTGAGTTAATGAACTAGTTTCCCAGCAAGATTTATTAATTTGTTTATAAGTAATAAATTGTCATCTTTAATATAAGCTTATTTAGGCCAGGCTCGGTGGCTCATGCCTGTAATCCCAGCACTTAGGGAGGCTGAGGCAGGCACGTCACTTAAGGTCAGGACTTGAAGACCAACCTGGCCAACATGGTGAAACCCCGTCTTTACTAAAAATACAAAAAATTAACTGGGTGTGGTGTCATACGCCTGTAATATCAGCTACTCAGGAGGCTGAGGCAGGAGAATCTCTTGAACCTGGGAAGCGGCGGTTACAGTGAGCCGAAATCACACCACGGCACTCCAGGCTGGACAACTGAGTGAGACTCCATCTCAAAAAGAAAAAGAAAAGAAAAAAACAAAAAACCTAAAAACTTTATTTTTTCCTGTAAAAACCGGCCACAAAGAAATTATTTGACTTACCTTGTTTGACTGTAAGGTGTAAGACCGCCGTTCCAGAGAGGGCCCTGCCCCATACACAAAAGAAATACTATACAGAGTGTCCAAGAAGAATCTAGACAGGCCTGACTGGGTTTCCCCACTCAGTCTCTTAGCATTAGATCATACTCCTATGTCCAATCATATTTCTACATAGCTGTCCATACTTTGTTGAACCTAAGCATAAAAATGGACAATTTCCCCTGTATCTTTAGGTCTTCATTCTGAAGGCTCCTGTGTACATGTTAAATAAATGTGTATGCCTTTTCTTCTATTAATCTGCCTTTTGGCAGTGATTTTCAGTGAAGCTTCAGAGTACAAAGGGGAAGCTTTCCCTGGGCCCCAACAAGTTCAATCATATGGTCAATGATTCAATCAATCCTGCCTACATAATAAAACCCTCATTAAAGCTCTGGATACCAAGGTCAGGGAGTTTATTGGTTTGTGAACGCATAGATATCCTAGGGAGGTGACTCCTGGTTCCACATAGAGATGGCACAGAAGCTTTGCTTTCAGGACCCTTCTAAGCCTTGCCCTATGTGTCTCTTCATCTGACTAGTCCTGATTTGTATTCTTTATGATAAAACTATAATCATAAGGATAGCACTTTCTATATTCTATGAGTCATTCTAGCAAATTATTGAACATGAAGGGGTAGTGGGAATCCCTGGATTTGAAGCCAGTTGCTCAGAAGAGCAAGTGGTCTGGGAACCCTACTTGCAGCTGGCGTCTGAAGTTGGGACAGTCTTGTTAGGAAATGTGCCCTTTAACTGGTGAGGTTCGGCTAACTCCAAATAATCAGTGCCTGAACTGAATTGAGGTACATCAGTTGGTGGCCAAATAACTAGAAAGCAATTCATGTACGTAGTTAAAAATTTAGGAAATTCAGATTAGGCAAACTGAAAAAATATCTATAAATCACAGTCCAAAGATTATCCTATTAACTTTATGATATCTATCTACTGCAATAGTCATCTTTTCATACAGTTAATATTTTTTACATGCATGGATACACTGTGAAATTCTTTTAACTCTAAACAAAGTGTAATCTTGATAGAATTTAAAATGTAATTTTTTTGTTTTTCAGTGTTTCCATGTAAATATTTACTTTGGAGAATAGTGAGGAGCTCAGCCTCTGCAATCAAACAAACCTAGACTTAAATTGTGGCTTTGTTGCAGACACTTTTGCTGTTTTTGTCTTAATTTCCTCATCTTTTTAATGAGAGTAAAGGCAATAAGAGTTACTCCACAGGATACTTTAGGAAATAAAGGAGATAATTGAGAAAACTGGCTAGACTAGCTTAGTAGATCTCACTAGTCATATATATAAAATTTATATTTACTATTAATATTTTATTGATATTCAATTACTTAACTTTTTGTATAGATTTAAATTCACATTTATACTATTTGCACTAGTCAAAATAAAGTACTTAACAATTTTTATGTCATTTAAATTTCTAATATATTTGAATAAATGCTTAGAGTTTTATGTTTTGATATAACTTCTAAACAGCTATTAGAATATATGAATAGCTAAAATAAAAATCAAATATAATCAAATGAAGACTGTTTTTTTTTTTTTTGAGACAGAGTCTCACCCTGTCACCCAGGCTGGTGTGCAGTGGCTCAATCTCAGCTCACTGCAACCTCCACCTCCCTGGTGCAAGCGATTTTCCTGCCTCAGCCTCCTAAGTAGCTGTGCCACCAGGCCTGGCTAATTTTTTGGATTTTTAGTAGAGATGGTGTTTCACCATGTTGGTCAGGTTCGTCTCAAACTCCTGACCTCGTGATCCACCCACTTCGGCTTCCCAAAGTGCTAGGATTACAAGCGTGAGCCACCGAGCCCAGCTGAAGACTCTTTTTGAGGCCTGTTCTTCATTTTCCACTTCAAACATCATCACAATATCAATAAAGAGAATATGTTTATACATACAGTTAAAATCAAGACATACATAGTAAATAGATTTAAGATATGAAAGAAAAACATTGGAAAACCAAGAAGATACCTAAGAGAGTAGAAAGTTTGTCAAAGTTTGTCATTAATTTTGTCAGGAAAACCTGGTTTTCCTGGAAGCCTCATGCAGGGGAGGAAAAAAAATATTTTCCCTCTACACTTCTGAGTTCTCAGCTAGAGCCCTTGTGACAAAAGACAGATTAAGAAGAGAAAAACAAACAAGTTTATTAACATGTGTACAGCACATGTCACAGGTGGGAGTACCCAGAAAAGAGTAACTAAAAAATGCGACTTAAAACTCCAGTTTATATACAGCATCTTTAATAAGATCAATAAGTTTTTAGAGAAATTAGAAGACAAAGGAAAAGGATTTTGAGTTTCTAGGAGTAACAAATTGTGGGAAGGCAAATATATAGGAAACTAATGGTATTAAAGGCTGGTTAGTAAAGTTGTTATGCAGATTGCTCTGGTACCCTCTCCAGGCTGATGAGAGTCTGATGTCATCTTTGGTGATTAATTTTTGTCCTTTCTGGTAGAGAGGGGAGGAGAGACACCTCTGTACATTTATGTCCTGCTTTTAGGCAAATAGGGAGAGGGCAGAGAGTTTTCTTGTATCTGCTTCTTCTTAGTTGCCCTCAACTCAAATATTCTTTATGTCAATGTGGTATATTTTGGGGTGGTGTGTCATGCCACCCTTCACTCAAAAAAAGCTAATCTCTACCCAAAAAGAGAATCCGGCGGTGGCTCACACCTGTAATCCCAGTACTTTGGGAGGCTGAGGCAGGCGGATCACGAGGTCAGGAGATCGAGACCATCCTGACTAACACGGTGAAACCTTGTCTCTACTAAAAATACAAAAAATTAGCCGGGCATGGTGGCGGGCCCCTGTAGTCCCAGCTACTTGGGAGGCTGAGGCAGGAGAATGGCTTGAACTCAGGAGGTGGAGCTTGCAATGAGCCAAGATCGCGCCACTGCACTCCAGCCTGGCTGACAGAGCAAGATTCCATCTCAAAAAAAAAAAAAAAAAAGAGAGACAGAATCCTTCCCCTAAAAGGAGACCCTAAGTATCTGCCCTTACCCCTTGCCTAGTGTGCCTGCCTTTATTCAAAACGTGAGACTCAAAACTTATTCGAGTGTTACTCTTTTATTGTCTCACAATAAATCCAAGCCCATAACCATCTCTGGTAGGAATTAGTCTTTTTGAGACACTTCACTGTACTTACAAGCCTAAAGACAGAAAACTAGATTTTTTTTTCTTTTCAAAGAATTTAACCCTTGCTTAATAATAATCAGCTGTGACATTTGGATTTAAGTGTGAAGTTGCTAACAAACATAGCACTCCTGGGTAGAATCCACCCAACCATGACCATGAACCTCCAAGTCATAGCTTGAATGTACCCATTGCATTGAACGGCCTCTACTTTTTTTCCAAAAGCCCAAAGGCCTCTGTGCTATTTCTGTCTCATTTAAATTTAAGCTTCTTGGCCAGGTGCAGTGGCTCACGCCTGTAATCCTAGCAGTTTGGGAAGTCGAGGCAGGTAGATCACTTGAGGTCAGAAGCTCAAAATCAGCCTGGTCGGTGAAACCCTGTCTCTACTAAAAATATGAAAAAATTAGCCGGGCGTGGTGGCAGGCACCTGTAATCTCAGCTACTTGGGAAGCTGAGGCAAGAGAATTGCTTGAACCCAGGAGGCGGAGGTTGCAGTGAGCCAAGATCATACCACTGCACTACAGCTTGGGCAACAGAGCAAGACTTTGTCTCAAAAAATAATTAATTAATTAATTAAAGCTTCTTTTTTCATTTTTATATCCATTTTTTAATTTCCCTCATAAAGATATATGTTACATTACATTGACACATTATATCCACCTTATTTTGTAGGGTCACCATTGATCTAGGCACTACAGGGGAAAAAAAAAAGAATGAAACCCAGTCTGCACTCCACATGACTTGTAAAAACAAGATATAGTCATCAACACATCCAATATTGGCTTACACAGTTTCATGCTATAACAGTGGGTTAGAGTTCTCCAAGTGTATGGTGAAAGCAAAATCAATTACTGTATGGGTAAAACAACTCAAGAAAGAACTTTTAAATATTGTTTTGCTAAGTATTCTGTGACCAAAATGTGAATTTTATCTCTTCTAAAATGACTGTACATACATATAAAGACTGTGTCAACTCCAAAATTCTGTTTTGTTCTATTAAAAATTAAAAATGGGGCAGGGCACAGTGGTTCACACCTGTAATCCCAACATTTTGGAAGGCCAAGGCAGGAGGATCACTTGAGCACAGAAATTTGAGAACAGCCTGGGCAACATGGTGAAACACTGTCTCCACCAAAAAATACAAAAATTAGCCCGGCGTGGTGGCCTGTGCCTGTAGTCCCAGCAACCCAGGAGGCTGAGGTGGGAGGATTGTTTGAGCTTGGGGAAGCCAAGGTGCAGTGAGCCGAGATTGTGCCACTGCACTCCAGCCTGGGCAACAGAGTGAGACCTTGTCTCAAAAATAATAATCATAAACAATTTTGCCAAGATTTCTGGATAGTATTTTCCTAATTTTTTTTTCTTTTAGATGTAGTCTTGCTCTGTCACCAGGCTGGAGTGTGGTGATGTGATCTCAGCTCACTGCAACCTCTGCCTCCTGGATTCAAGCAATTCTCCTGCCTCAGCCTCCCAAGAAGCTGGGATTACAGGCGCACACCACCACATCCCGGTAATTTTTGTATTTTTGTAGAGATGAGGTTTCACCATGTTAGCCAAGCTAGTCTCAAACTTCTGACCTCAAGTAATCCACCTGTCTTGGCCTCCCAAAGTTCTGGGATTACAGGCATGAGCCACTGCAGTCAGCCTAATTTTTTAAAAAAATTTTTTGAGTTTTAATTTGTTTCTAACATGATACTCATGTATCAAGAATAGATGCTTCATCTAATGAGATTGTATTGTTCGGGCTCAGAAACCGATTCCGCAAAATATGGAGCTTTGACATACTGAAGAAGAATACTCAAGGTCTTTCGGACCTTCCCCCATTCCTGTCTCTCATTTCTCTATCTGAAAGCACAGAATGAAGTTGTTCTCTGAGATTCCCTTATCTCTCTAAAGTGTAGACCTGCCAAAGAAGAAAACAATTACCTCTGGTCCCTTCTCTGAGTCTTCATTAACTGAAAACTCATATCGCAAGAAGACTGAAGTCTGTCAACACACTGAGACAAACCTTTGTCACAAACCATTGTCTGGTCTGTGGGCCAAACAGACTTTGTCCTAGGCTGTTATGTTATTCAAGCCTATTGAATTCCCCTAAAAATCACTTAATACCCCTCTAAAATCATCCATACTTCCCCAACTCCCTTTTCCCTAAGAAGAAGGGTATGTAATCCTCTGTATTCTATTGCATGGGGCGTGGGGGGGAGGGAGAGGCAGTAATCACTGTTTCTCCCCCATGCACATTAATACATTTGTATGCCTTTTCTCCTATTAATCTGCCTTTTGTGAGTTGATTTTTCACCAAACCTTCAGAGGACAAAGGGGAAGTTTTCCTTTGGATTCTACAGTTTCAATAGACAACCAAAAGTTAAAGTTAAAGTTGGGAATTATTTAAATATGCTTCACTCTTTGAATGTGTTATTCTTACTTAATCTATTAACATGTTAAATCTATTTAACATCTATTAAATCTTTGCTAACATTATAATTTATTGAATGGAATCCTAAATTGGAAATTCTTAACATAAATCACACACGTTTTAGAAAATATTTTTCAGGTTGGGTTTCTTTAAAGAAGTGTGAGGATTCAAAGGCTCTGGAAAAGCAATCTCAGTGCAGATGCCTTTTGAATCCTTCCAGGTATCTGAGTTTTCTCACAATTTTAAAAATTGATTTAAACATAACTAGAATATTTCTGGCAATTTAACTATAACACATCTAGAGAACACTCTCTAGGTATTTACAGTGATATTAAGAGCAATTATTTTTTCCAGTTCATTTTCACTCACTGCAACCTCTGCCTCCCAGGTTCAAGCGATTCTCCTGCCTCAGCCTCCTGAGAAGCTGGTGTTACAGGCACGTGCCACTGCATCCGTTTAATTTTTTGTATTTTTAGTACAGACGGGGTTTCACCACGTTGGCCAGGCTGGTCTCAAACTCCTGATCTCAAGTGATCCGCCCGCCTCTGACTCCTAAAGTGCTGGGATTACAGGCGTGAGCCACCGCGCCTGGGCTAACCCTCCATATATTTATTTATGACTTTACCTATAACTTCTGCTTCCCTAAAATGTATGAAACAATTGCATTCTGACTGCCTTAGAACCACTTCCTCATGGTCTTGGGGGTTTTATCTTCCCTAAGCCACGGTCACTCATGCTTGCTAATAATCCTCTTTAAAATATTTTGGGCCGGGCGCAGTGGCTCACACCTGTGATCCCAACACTTTGGGAGGCCAAGGCAAGTGGATCACCTAAGGTCAGGAGTTCGAGACCAGTCTGGCCTACATGGTGAAACCCCGTATCTACTAAAAATACAAAAATTAGCAGGGCCTGGTGCCACACGCCTGTGGTCCCAGCTACTCGAGAGGCTGAGGCAGAAGAATCGCTTGAACTCGGAAGGTGGAGATTGCAGGGAACCGAGATCGTGCCATTGCACTCCAGGGTGGGCAACAAAGTGAGACTACACCTCAAAGAAAAAACAAACAAACAGAACACATGTATACGTACTTTTTATGTACGAAGCGAGTCCCAAAGGGTACCTAACGGGAGACAAACTTAACAGTGAACTGGCTCTTTCTTGAGAAACGTGGACGGCTCTGAAAAGAGCCTTTGGGGTGTGGGTCAGGGCGGACCTGTGACTGCAGCCAGAGGCTCACTTGGAGCTGGTATACTTGGTGACAGCCTTGGTGCCCTCGGACACGGCATGTTTGGCCAATTCCCCAGGCAGTAATAGGCGCACGGCCGTCTGGATCTCCCTCGAAGTGATGGTCGAGCGTTTGTTGTAATGCGCCAGGCGTGACGCTTCTCCGGCGATACGCTCAAAGATGTCGTTGACGAAGGAGTTCATGATCCCCATAGCCTTGGAGGAGATGCCGGTGTCGGGGTGGACCTGCTTCAGCACCTTGTACACATACACAGAGTAGCTCTCCTTGCGGCTGCGTTTGCGCTTCTTTCCATCCTTCTTCTGAGCCTTGTTAATGGCCTTCTTGGAGCCCTTTTTAGGAACTGGAGCAGATTTGACTGGTTCAGGCATGGTGAAAAACAAAATAAAAGATAACAACCCTATAGCTGTTTCGTCCTCTTTATTTAAACGCTATTATGCAAATTAGGAGTAGAATAGGTCAGTGCTTATTGGTGGTTATCCTTGGATGACGTCAGACGCCAGTTTTGCCCAATCAAAATAGGTATCCTGCATAATCGAGTCCTATTGGTCTAAATAAAAGTAAAATGTTAGCCAATTGCACAGCTTCCTTTTCGCGCCCAGTAGAGCTATAAAAAGTACGTTTTTCCACTTTCATCTCAGTTCTTGGCTGTATAGATACAGGTCTTTTGCCATGTCTGGGCGTGGTAAGCAGGGAGGCAAAGCTCGCGCCAAGGCCAAGACCCGCTCTTCTCGGGCCGGGCTTCAGTTTCCCGTAGGCCGAGTGCACCGCCTGCTCCGCAAGGGCAACTATGCCGAACGGGTCGGGGCTGGAGCGCCGGTGTACCTGGCAGCGGTGCTGGAGTACCTGACCGCTGAGATTCTGGAGCTGGCTGGCAACGCTGCCCGCGACAACAAGAAGACTCGCATCATCCCGCGTCACCTCCAACTAGCTATCCGCAACGACGAGGAGCTCAACAAGCTTCTGGGCAAAGTGACCATTGCACAGGGTGGCGTCCTGCCCAACATCCAGGCCGTGCTGCTGCCAAAGAAAACTGAGAGCCACCACAAGACTAAGTAAAGACCGAGTTGATAAGCGCATAAAAACAAAGGCTCTTTTCAGAGCCACTTCAACAATCATAAAAAGATGACACGAGTCCGTTTTCAGCTGCTTCACCACTCCACAATACACTCAGGATGTTTCGGTTTTAGTCTTTAACCTGTGTACGTTGCCAGAATTTTAAGGTTTTTTTTTTTTTTTTTTTTTTTTTTAGTCCTTAATGTAGATATTAACAAGGTAAACGTTTGGTAACGCGTATTTTCAGGGGTTTTTCCCTGGTGGCCAGGTTGGTCTCACACTAGGCCTCCCAAAGTGCTGGGATTACAGGCGTGAGCCACTGCGCCAGGCCAGTCTGGTATCTTGAAGGCATTTTACTGGGACACAACTTTGACAAAAGTTAAAGCATCTTACTGGGAGTTACATAGATACTGGTGGGTTTTATTTATGATTCTAGGAAACTCACTGGGCTGTGAGGAATATAGCATAGTATTCGGTTTTTAATATGCTTACTAGAAAAAGTATATGGATTGCTACTAGACAGTATATTTCTCTACAGTTTTACAGTCTGGATTGAAAACTGAGGGTAGAGTCCTCAGCCGTATTTCTTGGCCTGTAGGAAAGGAGCTGCTCGACGGGTATGTTTAAACAAAACCAGAAGGCCGTGTGCGGTGGGTCACGCTTGTAATCCCAGCACTTTGGGAGGCCAAGGCGGGCGAATCACGAGGTCAGGAGATCGAGACCACGGTGAAACCTCGTCTCTACTAAAAATACAAAAAATTAGCCGGGCGTGGTGGCGGGCGCCTGTAGTCCCAGCTACTCGGAGAGGCTGAGGCAGGAGAATGGCGTGAACCCGGGAGGCGGAGCTTGCAGCGAGCCGAGATCGCGCCACTGCACTCCAGCCTGGGTGAGAGAGCGAGACTACGTCTCAAAAAAAAAAAACAACCCCCCACAAAATCAGGCAGTTTCATGTTTACCAATGTATACATTGGTCATGTGTTGTTTTCTATTTTTAATTTTTGCACTTACAAGAGTTTGAAATAAAAAAGAAAATTGGCCTTAGAAGTCTTCCAGTTAAGGGCCTTTCCAAACACCTACATGTTCTGCAGTGACCCAATAATTACATGTATATATGTTAGTGTACTGCTAAAATCACATGTTAATAATAGTTAACTTCATTGTATGTGTTCTGATATTTTTCTGTTTAATTCTGTATGCAATTAACCTTTTTATACCTGGGTGTTATGTTACAAATGTATCCTGTAAACACAATTAGTAAGTGAGTTAAATACTTACTAACTGCTGGATAAGTAGATGGCCAAGCATAGTAGTCCAAGCTGGTGATGTTCGATGGTAAGGATGGTTCTGAATATTTATTAAGTTGATTCCAAGAGCACTAATGGGTGAATACCTACAGTCGGAAAAAAAAATATCTCTACTGAAAAAATCCAAAGGCTATTTTGAGAATAGTGAGGTCAGTTCCTCATGTTATCCTTTTTTTTTTTTTTTTTTTTTGAGACAGAGTCTCGCTTTGTCACCCAGGCTGGAGGACACTGGTACGATCTCGGCTCATTGCAACCTCCAACTTCTAGACACAAGCGATTCTCCCAACGCAGCCTCCTGACTATCTGGGACCACAGGCGCATGCCACCATGTTTGGCTAATTTTTTTTATTTTTTGGAGAGATGGGGTTTCGCCACATTGCCCAGGCTGGTTTCCAACTCCTGGACTCAACCACCTCGGCCTCCCAACGTGCTTGGATTACAGGCATGAGCCACCGCGCCCGGCCTGTTGTCCATATTTCTGTATGGGCATGTCAAGGTCCTTTTATTTTGGGCCTTGAAAAGGATTGTTATGCCACTTATGAGTTTTGCCATCTCAGGAAATTCAGACATAAGAATTATGTCCTTTTTTAAAAATTTATTTTTTGTTTGTTTTGTGTTTTTGAGATGGAGTCTCCCTCTGTCACCCAGGCTGAACTGCAGTGGCGCGATCTCAGCTCACAGCAACCTCCACCTCCCGAGTTCAAGCGATTCTCCTGCCTCAGCCACCCGAGCAGCTGGGACTACAGGCACATGCCACCACACCTGGTTAAATTTTTTGTATTTTTAGTAAAGACGGGGTTTTACCATGTTGGTCAGGCTGGTCATGAACTCCTGACAAATGAGCTGAGTTGGACGGTTGCCAGACTATTGTAATTCAGTACATGGAGTGTTTTGAAAAGACATAGAGTATTCATTTCCACATAACTAGAACTACTCACTGTCCCCTAAATAAATAATTCCTCATGTAATCATAACTGGAAATTTAACTGGGAGTATATTGGCTGCATATCTCCGGGAGAGGATGCCCTACCCAGACAGCAAGAGTATTGATTAGTACATACCAGGCAGTCTCTGTGTGAGCCCTTCCTGATTTATTACTAGCTCTTAGTTTCCCAGCACAGAAAGAAGGAATGCACTACTTAGGCACTCAACAATACCCATCGGTTTAGCATTTGGGCCCCTAAATGTCCTAGAGGCATTGCTTCCCTCCAAAATAGTGTATCTTCCTTTCCAGAAGAAAGCTAATTTCTGAGAGGGGAAAAACTCTGTTTTGTTTTGCTTAGGGTGTTGATTCCAATTAAAAGTATTAAAGCATTATTTTAATTTGTAAAATATTAATCATAAATTATTTATATTCCTAAATTCCATATATGTGGAAATAATGAAATCATGAACCCACACACAAGAATATGAAGATGAGCAGATTGTGAGTGTTACAGTAGTGATCTTGATATCAAATTTCCAAAAAAGTGTATTAAGAATGTAAACAGGCCGGGCGCAGTGGCTCACGCCTGTAATCCCAGCACTTTGGGAGGCCAAGGCGGGCGGATCACGAGGTCAAGAGATCGAGACAAGCCTGGCCAACATGGCGAAACCCCATCTCTACTAAAAATATAAAACAAAATTAACTGGGCATGGTGGCGGGAGCCTGTAGTCCCAGCTACTCGAGAGGCTGAGGCAAGAGAGAATGGCATGAACCCGGGAGGCGGAGCTTGCAGTGAGCCGAGATCCTGCCACTGCACTCCAGCCTGGGCGACAGAGGGAGACTCCGTCTCAAAAAAAAAAAAAAAAAAAAAAAAGAATGTAACCAATTCTAATAACCGAAGATACATAAATAGCCAACTGAAACAAGATAGAGGATTAAAACTGCTTTTTAAAACTCAGTGTAAAACTACTATGATGTTTCCACTTACATCCTTAGAAGCTAAGCTAAGGAAAGACAGAGATGATAACACACATACACAAGTCAATTTTCCAGGGAAAATCTTGAATATTTATAAGAATGCTAGAGAGCTCACAGAAGAAAAGTTATAGAAACCTAGCATTCTGAATACAAGAATGGATGAGGTAAGGGCTTTCATGGCCCACAAGAAGCTGATTTGAGCACATCTACCAAGCTGATGTATTTCTTTCATTTGAGATTTTCCATGTGGGTATGTTTCCTTACTGTTATATACCCATGCATTCATTCATTTATCCAACAAATACTGATCAAAAGCTCCTACGTTACTGTAGATATGCGAGTAAACAAAAGTTCCTCCTCTCATGAGCCTGTATTTAGGAACACACAAGCAATACATCAGCAAACTATGGTACAGCATATAGTGACAAATTCTAGGGTGAAAAAAATAGGTGGGGATTATACAGATTTTATTTAGTCATACAAAGCCTCAATGAGATGGTAGCATTTAAGCAAAGACTCAAGTATTTTATCCTGTGCTCAAAAAAACTACCACAGGCTTACCTACAAGGCAGTCTTATTTTGAATACTCCTGACAGTTTAAAGTTTTAGCCACTGTCAGCAGACGTCAGAGAAAACACTTTCTCTCACACACACGTATTTTTACATAGGGCTTCAAAGGGAATTTTCTCTGGTGGGCTTTCTCCAGACGACTTTTAATCCCCAAACCATCTATCATTAACTACATTTAAGTGGTTTAAGCAGGCCCAAGATCCGGCTTGAAAAAATTCAAAAAACACTTAACACTGCTTAGGAACGGGGGTCAGGGGGAGAATGTTTTCACTTTAGCCAGCAATAAGCTACATTAACCTGAATTTTTCCAACTTCAATACAACCTTAGTTTTATCCTGGCATGTTGGCAAGAAATATACACACACCACAGTACAGGTTAGCAGAAAATTAGAAGCACCTTCCGGTCAAAACCGGGCTGCGGACATGGGCGGGCAATACACGAAGGAACTTTTGGCTACAACCCAATGCTTACGGAAAAATGCCGGATATTATTAGATGTTAAGACTCCCAAAATTAGCATTTAAACAGCGATAGGCTGTTTTACGAACAGATTGTACAACGTCTGGAAATGGGCCTATCTACTACAGGCAAAACAAGTACCAAGAATTCCTCAGAGAAACAGATCTTTTGAGCGCGCATGTGGGTGGCTCTGAAAAGAGCCTTTGGGTATGTAATAGGTGACTCCTTGAGACTCAAGCCCTCTCGCCGCGGATACGACGTGCGAGCTGGATGTCCTTGGGCATGATAGTCACCCGCTTGGCGTGGATGGCGCACAGGTTGGTGTCCTCAAAGAGCCCCACCAGGTAGGCCTCGCACGCCTCTTGCAGCGCCATCACCGCGGAACTCTGGAAGCGCAGGTCGGTCTTGAAGTCCTGCGCGATCTCACGCACCAGACGCTGAAAAGGCAGTTTTCTGATCAGCAGCTCGGTGGACTTCTGGTAGCGGCGAATCTCGCGGAGAGCCACTGTACCAGGCCGATAGCGATGGGGCTTCTTGACACCGCCGGTGGCCGGAGCGCTCTTCCGAGCCGCCTTGGTGGCCAGCTGCTTGCGCGGAGCCTTGCCGCCGGTGGACTTGCGAGCAGTCTGCTTCGTACGCGCCATGCCTCCAGAGCTAGATTCACTTGAGAAAGAGAAAGCTAGCCGCTCATTTATAGTTAGAGTCTGAAGCTGATTGGACAAAAGTATGCTAAAGGCCTACCCAACAGTAACCGGATTGGCCAAGGACTCAAATTTTTGTTGTTCACCAATTCCTCTGACAGTCTTAGCAGTTCATGGTCTCCATATTTTATTTTCTATTTTCGCTATACAGTTGTTCACTATACTAGCGATTTCCAGTGGAAATAAATTACAGCAATATAAGTAATTTACACTTATCTAGGAGCAACATTGTAACAAAACAAGAAAAAATTAATTTTTAATATTTTGCTTAATCCAATATAGCCAACATATTTCAATATGTTATCGAAATTAAAATTGTTAGGTATTTTACACCTTTTGGCACTGACTTTTCCAAATGCAATGTGTATTTTATATAAAATTCATCTTATGGAATTTCCAATGATCACTATCCACGATTGGCTAGTGGCTACAATACTGGACAGGACAGCCATATACTCCTGTCCCCTCAATTTCCTATCTTTTGGCCACTTAAATTTTAAAAACTTGTATTTTTATAACCAAGAAAACTGGTTCGCATGAGAAATTCAAGGCCTAAAAATGTCAAAGAAACAACCTTATGTGAACTTTTCAATTTCAGATTAAAGTAATTCCATTGCAGCTTATTTTTCTAATACTCTAGAAACGTAATTCATTTTCTCTTAAGAATCTATTCCATTCGTACATCCAGATCTGATTAAGTCAGATGAAAAACATCAAGTCAGATATTTTAAAAGTGGAATTTACCACGCTCAAACAGTCATCTCTATACTGAGAAATCAATTTGTGTGGCTGGGGGTGAGAAAGCTCGGGAAATCTTAATTTCAATGAATTTTCAGAAAATGCTTCAAAGAGAACTACCTGGCACCAAAAGTAACTGTTCTAATTAATCTAATAATTATTCTCAACTCAATCATTAATGTTCAAATGCAATTATACTGATTCGAGAGATATTTCTCAGAAAGGAAGAATCCAAGTCGTTGATCTAGATTTGGATTGAACGTCGAATACTCGGTTTGTCATTTACCAAGACCCAGAAAACATCTGGCCCCAAAGCAGACATGTTTGCTTCTCAACAGACTAAAAGTAAAACCCGACAGTGAACCATATAGAATTCAACATACTTGGATAATGCCAACTTAAGAAAAACTAAATTTTCTTCCACTAAGCTTAAGATGAAGGCTGTTTAATACTTTTAATGTTATCCAGGCTTTTTAAAAAGCTAACGAGATTGTCACTACCTAACCAAGACACCGAAGACTGATCTACGTAACCTTTGGAGTGGTTGATAAGTAGGCAAAGACGAGAAATCATGTTAAACATAGTGCTCAGTTCTTCACGAAATTGTAGGTGGCTCTGAAAAGAGCCTTTGGTTCCTTTGGAATTGAGTTGCTGCAAACTAATCCAGGCTTCTACTTGCCCTTCGCCTTGTGGTGGCTCTCGGTCTTCTTGGGCAGTAGCACGGCCTGGATGTTGGGCAGGACGCCACCTTGTGCGATGGTCACTTTGCCCAGAAGCTTGTTGAGCTCCTCGTCGTTGCGGATGGCCAGCTGGAGGTGACGCGGGATGATGCGAGTCTTCTTGTTGTCGCGGGCCGCGTTGCCAGCCAGCTCCAGGATCTCAGCGGTCAGGTACTCCAGCACCGCTGCCAGGTACACCGGCGCTCCAGCCCCGACCCGCTCGGCATAGTTGCCCTTGCGGAGCAGGCGGTGCACTCGGCCTACGGGAAACTGAAGCCCGGCCCGAGAAGAGCGGGTCTTGGCCTTGGCGCGAGCTTTGCCTCCCTGCTTACCACGCCCAGACATGACAAAAGGACTGTATCTATACAGTCAAGAAAGACTGAGATGAAAGCAGAAAAACGTACATTTTATAGCCTCTACTGGGCGCGAAAAGAAAGCTGTGCGATTGGCTAACGTTGTATTTTTATTTAGACCAATAGGACTCGATTATGCAGGATACTTATTTTGATTGGGCAAAACTGCCATCTGACGTCATCCACGGATAATCACCAATCAGCAGAGACCTTCCCCCTACCTCGGCCACATAAACTATATAAAAACAGGAGACCAAGTTCTTGTTTTGGTTTTGCCAGTATTGTTTCATTATGCCCGAGCCGGCCAAGTCTGCTCCCGCCCCGAAGAAGGGCTCTAAGAAGGCAGTGACAAAGGCCCAGAAGAAGGACAGCAAGAAGCGTAAGCGCAGCCGCAAGGAGAGCTACTCCGTGTACGTGTACAAGGTGCTGAAGCAGGTCCACCCCGACACCGGAATCTCTTCTAAGGCCATGGGAATCATGAACTCCTTCGTCAACGACATCTTCGAGCGCATCGCAAGCGAGGCTTCCCGCCTGGCGCATTACAACAAGCGCTCGACCATCACCTCTAGGGAGATCCAGACCGCCGTGCGCCTGCTGCTTCCGGGGGAGCTGGCCAAGCACGCGGTGTCGGAGGGCACCAAGGCCGTCACCAAGTACACCAGCTCCAAGTAAATTCTCAAGCTCTTTTGTCAAACCCAAAGGCTCTTTTCAGAGCCACTCACTATTATCTAAAGAAGAGTTGGTTCGCTCTTCCTATCGCTGGGGGGAGGGGTCATAAATCATTTTGTTGATCTATCCACTAAATTAATCTAGCTCTTTGAAAGCCTTTTAAGGTGAAATGTACGAGGTATGTGCATATAGCTGCCAACACCATAGAGGGTCCGACCTTTGCGCTTGAGGGCATAAACTAAGTCCTTAGCAGGGACTGCCTTGCCCTTTGCTCGTTCCGTGTAAGTCAAGTGCATCCGGGATCACGTTATCCGGAAATTCCTTGAGCATCCACGGGTTTCTAAAAAGATGAGACCAGAGACGCGTTTGACACCGCCGGGCCAGGCTCCAGATGGTGGGTTTGGTGATGCCTGGATGTTGCACAGCAACTTGCGGTGGCGCCCCCTTTACCCAATCCTTTCCCTCACTTGCGCAACCAGACATGATTTTAAGGCACGAAAAAGACCCGAGGTAAAAACCAAAAACAGCACTAGGGAAACAAGGCTGGCGTTTTTAATCTTTCCGACTAAATTGGAAACTAGAGGGCTGGGCGCGGTGGCTCATGCCTGTAATCCCAGCACTTTGGGAGGTGGAGGCGGGCGGATCCCTTGAGCCCAGGAGTTCGCAACCAGCCTGGGCAACATAGCAAAACCCCGTCTCTGCAAAAAGGACAAAAATTAGCCAGGAGTAGTGGCGCGCCCCTGTTGTCCCAGCTACTTAGGAGGCTGATGTTGGAGGATGGCTTGAGCCTGGTAGGTGGAGGTTACAGTGAGCTGAGATGGCACCACTGCACTCCAGCCTGGGCGATAAAGCCAGGCCTTGTCTCAGAAAAAAAAAAGTGAGGGATCAGTAAAAGTTAACACCTTGCCTTCTCCTAATTGTCAATGCCTGCTAGCAAAAGATGCCAAAGCAGATTTTTAAAAGTTTTTCTTGCTTTCACCCAAACCCAACTGTTTTTCGTATACTATTTACCATCCAATTTACTAACATTTATTAAGCATCTACTATTCACCATAGGCCAGTCATAGTATTCTGCTATAGGAATGGAAAATCCTGAATAAGCCTGCCAGACCTTAATTCTCAATCACTGCTGGTGGCCCCACAAATTGGTAGTGCTTTCATAAAGGAAAATTTGGTAATGCCTGTCAAAATTTTAAAATGCACCTATCTTTACATCAGAAATTTCACCCCTAGGAATTTACTATTTTTGAAAATATGCAAAATAATATATGCAGGGGTTTTCAGCAGCACTGTTTGTAGTATAAGACTGAAGCAATTTGATTAGCAATAAATTACAGTATATCATTCTATTTAGTAAAAAATAAGAAGGCTCTTTTTCATAATTATTTACTGCTTATTATGTGCCAGATAATGTCCTAAAAAGCTCTCTACATACATTAAATCATTTAGCTTTCATAACAACTTTGTGATAAATTACTGTTTTTATACCTGTTTTACAGATCATAAAATGGGGGTTCAGAGAGCTTGAGTAAATTGCCCAAAGTGTGAAATTGTACAGTGGGAAAGTTATCAATCAAAATGAAATCACTAATGTTAAGAAAATCCTGACACATAGAGCCAAGAAAGGCCATAAAGAGAAGGTTCTCATGCTTGTATGCCTAATAACAAAAACTATCACAAAAGATGGTAAGAGCCACAACCATAAACACAGGCCATCAAAACCTTACACACAAAAAAATACTTCTACAAGACCATTTGCCCAACAACTGCCTTCCCAACCTTGGACTGGCATTGCCCTTATTATTGTAACCCTCCTCATTTTTTTCTTTAAAAATCTTTGTCTTCCTTTACCTCCTTGAATACACATGTACTTTATAGCATATGGATTCCCATTACAATGCTTTATTCCCAAATAAATGTATTTTTCTTTAGAGAGCCTGTATGTTTGTTACTTAGCTTGGTAACAGGTAATGAGTAGTGAAAACATGATTCAAAACCAGAGTCTGGTTTCAGAATCCCTATTTATAACCAGTGTATACTATACGGCTTCTCCAGGTACTAATAATGGAATGATCTCCAAAATTTGCTGTCAAATGCAAAAAAAGCAAGATACAGGATAATGTGCAGTAGAATTTTGTGTGTGTTTGTGTGTGTGTATAAATGTAAAATATTTTTGGAAGGATACTGGATAAATTGCTAACAGTGGTGGCCTCTGAGGAAACAGAAAGTTGGATGTCCTACCGACAGGGATGGATGGAGGATCTTTTCATTGTAACCTTCTTATGGTCTTTGAATTTTTAATCCTAGGTGTGTATTGTCCATCCATAAAAAAAAAAAATAGTGTAAAGAATCACTTCACTTGATTATCAGTTAAACCCACATTATAAGATGATAAATGCTACAGTAGAGATATGAATAAAAAGCCTAAGGAGAACAGAATAAATAATATTATGGGTGGGAGTGGGAAGAGTGCTAGGCAATAAGAAAATGGGTGTCACCTTCAAAAAAGCAGAAATATTGTGGTGTGGCTAAAGTCAGGGGTAGGCAGAAGGGAGCACCTACGGGGCTGAGCAAGTAGTCTGTGACTGTGCTACACCAGTGGCCTCCTTCTGTATCATGGCAGGCTTCTCAAAATGAGGACTTCAGGATAAAACTAACTAGATATAATCTGAGAAGGACTTACTAAGTGAGATTCTGAAATACTATACACATAATTCCAGATGTCAATTTAACACTATTTGTTTAAATGTTACTTAAATAACATTTATTTAAATGAGCATACTCAAGTTATTTGTTAATCTAGCAGTCATAGAGTTTTCTCTGTTAGTCAGACCATGTGGGAGAAAAAGCAAAAGAAAATACCATTAGTCTCTTTTAGACTCTTACAAGTATTTATCACCAGTTAAAAAGAGATATGTCGGGCCGGGCGCGGTGGCTCACGCTTGTAATCCCAGCACTTTGGGAGGCCGAGGCGGGCGGATCACGAGGTCAGGAGATCGAGACCACGGTGAAACCCCGTCTCTACTAAAAATACAAAAAATTAGCCGGGCGTGGTGGCGGGCGCCTGTAGTCCCAGCTACTCGGAGAGGCTGAGGCAGGAGAATGGCGTGAACCCGGGAGGCGGAGCTTGCAGTGAGCCGAGATTGCGCCACTGCACTCCAGCCTGGGCGACAGAGCGAGACTCCGTCTCAAAAAAAAAAAAAAAGAGATTAAAAGAAAAAAGAGATATGTCAAATAGAACATTGTTTTTTGTTTTGTTTTGTTTTTTTGAGACGGAGTCTCACTCTTGTTGCCTAGGCTGGAGTGCAATGGCGTGATCTGGGCTCATTGCAAGCTCCGCTGGGTTCAAGCAATTCTCCTGCCTCAGCCTCCTGAGTAGCTGGGATTACAGGCATGCCCCACCACACCCGGCTAATTTTTATACTTTTAGTAGAGACAAGGTTTCGTCATGTTGGCCAGGCTCATCTTGAACTCCTGACCTCAGGTGATCTGCCCGCCTCAGCCTCCCAAAATGCTGGGATTACAGGCGTGAGCCATGGCGCCCGGCCCAAGTAGAACATTGTTACCATCACAATATATAACTAAATAAGCCAATGAATCAAAATTGCACACTGAATAAATATGTATCTATGGGATATTCAACAGTGTCTAATATTTGGACATTTTAGAAAACGCTTTTCAAGTTAAGTAATGCTCTGCAATTAACTTAGAACAAACTATTTGGTGGCAGTTTTGGATACTGGTACTACTATGATCTGAATGGTTACCCTGTAAATATTTATGTTGAAAACAAAAACAAAAAACAAATACTTGTGTTGAAGCATAATCCCCAATGTGGTGGTATTAAGAGGTGGGGCCTTTGGGAGGTGAAGAGGTCGTAAGGATGGCGTCCTCATGAATGGGATTAGTACCCCTATAAAAGAGGGAGCTTGTTCACCCCCTATACCATATGAAGTTGCAGCAAGAAGATGCTATCTATGAAGCAGAGAGTGAGCCTCATTAGACATAGAATATGGTGTCTCCTTGATCTTAGACTTCCTAGCCTTTAGAACTGTAAGAAGTAAAATCCTGTTATTTGTTAGTCACCTAGTTTAGTGTATTTTTTTACAGTGGCCCAAACAAACTAAGATGCAAAACTCCATATTGAACAGGAGAGAGAAAATCTAACACATCAGATCACATCCTTTGACTATCTTTGTGAAGGAGAATTGTAATTCCCTAGCTTCAAGGGAGAGAGACCATGCCCTTACATTTGTGTGTGTGTGTGTGTGTGTGTGTGTGTGTGTGTGTGTGTGTGTGTATGATTTTGTTATTTAGGATTTTACAGGGCCAAGCACGGTGGCTCCTGCCTGTAATCCCAGCATTTTGGGAGGCCAAGGCGGGCAGATCACCTGAGATTGGGAGTCTGAGACCAGCCTGACCAACATGGAAAACCCTGTCTCTACTTAAAACGCAAAATTAGCTGGGCGTGGTGGCGCATGCCTGTAATCCCAGCTACTCAGGAGGCTAAGTCAGGAGAATCGCTTGAACCAGGGAGGTGGAGGTTGCAGTGAGCCGAGATGGCGCCATTGCACTCCAGCCTGGGCAACAAGAGTGAAAGTCCGTCTCAAAAAAAAAAAAATTATAGCCAGGCGCGGTGGCTCATGTCTGTATTCCCAGCACTTTGGGAGGCCGAGGCAGGCAGATCACTTGAGGCTAGGAGTTCGAGACCAGCCTGCTCAACACAACATGGTAAAACCCCGTCTCTACTAAAAGATTTTTTTTTAATTAGGCAGGCATGGTGGCATGCGCCTATAATCCCAGCTACTTGGGAGGCTGAGGCAGGAGAATCGCTTGAACCCGGGAGGTGGAGGTTGCAGTGGGCTGAAATCGAGCCACTGTACTCTAGCCTGGGCGACAGAGTGAGATCCTGTCTCAAAAAAAAAAAAAAAATTATTTGCAAGGCCATGTTCTGAAATTTTATTAGTAGGTATTAAATTATAAGAAGTAGTAGGCCTGAATGGATATTTGACATGAAGAAATATAGAAAGACTAGAAGAGGATTTTATTTCATAACAGGAGAATAAGAGAGCATACGTATCCTTCAACAGGGCTTTATTGTCTAGCCTCTAGGTGATCCTTCTTTCAAATGAACATTTTGGCTTATTGTCAGGAATAAGGGTATTTTTTTGTTTTCGTTATTTTCATGCTTAACGTAGGTACAGTCCTCAATTTCTTTCATAAAAGCTTGTTTCTAAATTGATTTTTTTCATTACAACCTCATGTTCCCCTGTAAGAACTTACTCTTCAGTCTATCTCACAACATATTTACAAGATATGAGCTATAATTGAATAATGATAGCATTTAAGGCTAGAAAACCTTAAGCAACGTCAGTTCATTTGTGCTGCTATAACGGAATATCTGAGACTGAGTAATTTATAAAGAAATTTATTTTTCTCACAGTTCTGGAGGCTGAGAGTACAAGATTCAGGTCCCAGAAGGTTCCATGGCTGGTGAAGTCCAGGTCTCTGCTTCCAAATTGGCACCTTGAGTCCTGTGTCTTTGGGGGAAGGTTGTGGGGAGTAACACTATGTCTTCCTATGGCAGAAGGACAAAAAGGGATGAACTCCCTTCTTCTGTCAAGCCCTTTTATAACAGCATTAATTCATTCCTGAAAGCAGAGCCCTCATGACTTAAACATTTTCCAAAAGATTCCACCTCCCAACCTTGTTGCACTGGGGCTTAAGTTTCCAACACATTAATTTTGGAAGACACATTCGTACCATACCAAAGAAGGTCCTGCAAACCTGACATTCTCCCCAAGCCTGTCTTCCTCTGCAATGTTTCCATGAGCCTCGGTTGTTATAACCTGGATGTACTGATGGAATGCTTCAAGCAGGGATTTTATTGATTGATTCATTCATTCATTCATTCATTCATTCATTCATTTGAGAGGGAGTCTCGCTCTGTCACCCAGGCTGGAGTGCAGTGGTGCAATCTCCGCTCACTGCAACCTCCGCCTCCCAGGTTCAAGCGATTCTCATGCCTCATTCTCCCAAGTAGCTGGGACTACAGGTGCACACCACCGCACCCAGCTAATTTTTGTATTTTTAGTAGAGACGGGGTTCCACCATGTTGGCCAGGCCTGATCTCAAACTCCTGAGCTCAGGTGATCTGCCCGCCTCGGCTTCCCAAAGTGATGGGATTACAGGCGTGAGCCATTGCACCCGGCCTTTTCAAGCAGAGATTTTATTGGGATGCTTGCATCTGAGGGATATATTCACAATAACAAAACTTATAAGAAAATAGTAAAACTAGAACTCATTGTGTTAATTATAGTGGAAGATGTGCCTTAGAACTGATCACAAATTGTTAATCAGAAATTGCTTTAGTAAGTAACAAATCAAAGTAAATGAAACAGCCTGCTTACTAAGGAATAGTTTCATAATTTTGAATGGGATTAAAACTTGTCTCTCTTACTGTTGGTGGAATCCTGTCTTAAACAGCCACACAGGTAATCTAGCATGAACTAATAGTCCTTCCTTGGTTGCTTTTGGGCTACAACTCATTGATAATCATCATGCTTAGTTTGCCTTTGTTCTAATTCCAAGCAGGCCAACCACTTTCCCATGTACATATTGTAACCGCCCAAGGGGTTAACTTTGACCGCTGCCTAGACAGAGTTGATTCATCAAGACAGGGGAATTGCAATAGAGAAAGAGTAATTCACACAGAGCTGGCTGTGCAGGAGACTGGGGTTTTATTACTCAAATCAGTTTCCCCGGGCATTTGGGGAGCAGAGTTTTTAAGGATAACTTGGTGGATGGGGGGAAGCCAGTGAGCCAGGAGTGCTGAATGGTCAGAGATTAAATCATAGGGAGCTGAAGCTCTCTTCTTGTGCTGAGTCAGTTCCTGGGTGGGGGCCACAGGATCAGATGAGCCAGTTAATAGATCTGGGTGGTGCTATCTGACCCATCTTGAGTGCAGCATCTGCAAAATATCTCAAGCACTGATCTTAGGAGCAGTTAGGGAGGGTTAGAATCTTGTAGCCTCCAGCTGCCATAATTTTTAATCTTGTGGCTAATGTTAGTCCTACAAAGGCAATCCAGTCCCAAGGCAAGAAGGAGGTCTGCTTTGGGAAAGGGCTGTTACCATCTTTGTTTAAACTATAAACTACAAACTAAGTTTCTCCCTAAATTAGTTCAGCCTACACCCAGGAATGAACAAGGATGGCTTGGAGGTTAGAAGCAAGATGGAGTTGGTTAAATTCCATCTCTTTCACTGTCTCAGTCATAATTTTGCAAAGGTGGCTTCAATATCTGTCATTAAATTGCTGGAATTTTACTTTATTTTGTATTATTTTGCATTTGACTATTTTTTTTTTTTTTTTTTTTTGAGATGACGTCTCGTTCTGTCGCCCACGCTGGAGTGCAGTGGCACAATCTCTGCTCACCACAACCTCCGCCTCCCACGTTCAAGCGATTCTTCTGCCTCAGCCTCCTGAGTAGCTGGGATTACAGGCGCGTGCCACTGCACTCGGCTAATTTTTTGTATTTTTAGTAGAGATGGAGTTTCACCATGTTGGCCAGGCTGGTCTTGAACTCCTGACCTCAGTCAATCCGCCTGCCTCGGCCTCCCAAAGTGCTAGGATTACATGTGTGAGCCACTGCGCCTGGCCCGATTATTTAATATCTGAGAAACATAAGAGGCTAAGAAAAGCTTTGAAAGAATGTCATCTATTTTATTTATGCTTATATTATGGCCAGGTTATATTACTTTTTTTTTCGAGATGGAGTCTCACTCTGTCGCCCTGGAGTGCAATGGTGTGATCTTGGCTCATTGCAACCTCCACCTCCTGGATTCAAGTGATTCTCCTACTTCAGCCTCCCAAGTAGCTGGGATTACAGGCACATACCACCACGCCTGCCTAATTTTTTAAAAGTTTTTAGTAAAGACAGGGTGTCTCCATGTTGGCCAGGCTGGTCTCGAACTCCTGACCTCAGGTGATCCACCTGCCTCGGCCTCCCACATTGATGGGGTTACAGGCATGAGTCACCGTACCTGGCCAACCAGGTTATATTTCTATAGTCTCTCCAAATTCTGGGAACGAACCCCACTTGAGGCCTACAACACTAAATTCCCACATCCCCAAAAGATGTACTCAAATATTGGAGCAGTTAGCACTGTCCAAACTATCAAATGTGTTGACCTGGAATCTATTTTCTGTATGGACAAGAAGACTACAGACTGAGAATTTTAAAAGAAGATTTTGCCATTCATAAGAATGGTGCTGCAGGAAGGAAAAGAGACGAGAAAACCTACAGGCTTAACCAAGAAAATGGATCTAAACTTCCATTCAGTGGCCCCCAGATCTTCCTGTTCCTCTCCATGCAATGAACAAACAGGAGCTAGAACCTGGTTCCTTGGTTTAAAAAAAAAAAACAGCCAAAACTGAGGATCTAAGGTCATCTTGACCTTTGTGAGATCACCACAAAGAAACAAATGCCATTTTGGCCACTGTGTGATCACAAACAAGTCAGTGACATTCATTATACCAGTTTCCTTAACAGCAAAATAGGGGTGAAAATCAGCCTCATTTTATCAGGAAGTTGTATGATTGAATAAGACAATGAATAAGATATATGTAGGCCAGGCATGGTGGCTCATGCCCGTAATCCCAGTACTTTGGGAGGCCGAGGTGGGCAGATCACTTGAGGTCAAGAGTTCAGGACTAGCCTGGCCAACATGGTGAAACCCTGTCTCTACTAAAATTACAAAAATTAGCTGGGCATGGTGGCACATGCCTGTAATCCCAGCTACTCAGAAGGCTAAGGCAGGAGAATCACTTGAACCTGGGAGGGAGAGGTTGCAGTGAGCCAAGACTGTGCCACTGAACTCCAGCCTGGGCAACAGAGCGAGGCTCCGTCTCAAACAAACAAACAAAAAAGACATATGTAACAGGGAAATAATTATCACCATGCATTAAGAGGAAAAGAATAATATAGAAATTACTACAAATTATATTTATAAGTGAGGAACATCACTTAGAGCCAGTAATTTTACCTCTATATGACCCCATCAGCCAGCTTAAAGGAAATTAACTTACTTAACCAAAAAACATTTATTGAGCACTTAATATATGAGAGACAATATATTAGCATTGAGAATATATGCTGAAAATAGCCTGCTAAAGTTCTTATGGTACTTTGAGGTGGGATTAAATTCCATAACATGTCATCACCTTGATAAGTGGTTTAGATAAAAATACAGCAGGAAAGGGGATAGGGAACTGGAGATTGCATATTTAAGGAGGGCATACAAATGAGGTCTCATTGAACTGTCATTGGCATTAACTGGTGAGAGAGTATATTGCTACCTGGGCGAAGCTGTTGGGGCAGAAGGAACTATGAGCACAAAGTACCAGAGGCAGGCCTCTGCTTAGCATGTTCTGGGAACAGCAGGTTAGGCCATAGTGGTTGGAGCAAAGACAGCCATGGGGTGGGTAAGAAGTTTTGAGCTTCGTCGTCCACCTTTTTGGCTCTTAGCCCAAAATGATTGCTGCATAGAGCCTCAAAAATCTGCATGTTTTCTAAATAGCTGCTGAAAAAATGCACCACAAAATAAGAAAGAGAAAATGGCTCTGCCCCGCTAAGATCTAGATCTAGGAAAGCGAATGATATTCTTGTACAATGATGCATAAAGGGATAAATGCTAACAAAGGAGTCTTGGTCTCAGCTGTACCCCATCACCAAGACCAGTGCCTGAAATGCATACTGAGTGAATGATACCCAAAAAATGTCTTCTTATTGCTTCATATAATAACAGTACATAGCATATAGAGGGTATCTTTGGGGGGATTTTCTTTAATCATTGACTTAAAGTTTTTTACTTTTCCACATTTTGTCCCACTCTTTCAGACTCCCAGGCCAACAATTTTGTAAACACCATTTTTGAAGATACACAACAAAGGAAACATGAACACTGATATTCACTAAGGCATTATTTATGGTGGCAAAAAATTCAAGATAGGCTTGTTGGGCAACACTGAGAGAGTAGTGTGAACCTAAAGTATCTGAAACAGGTCTCAATCAATTTAGAAAGTTTATTTTGCCAAGGTTAAGGACGTATCCATGACACAGCCTCAGGGGCTCCTGATGACATGTGCCCAAGGTGGTAGGGGCACAGCTTGGTTTTATACAGGGAGATATGAGACTTCAATCAGTATGTGTAAGAGGTACATTGGTTCGGTCTGGAAAGGGACAACTCAAAATGTGGGGTAGGGGGAAGGTTCCAGGTCATAGGTAGATAAGAGACAAAAGGTTGCATTCTTTCAAGTCTCCAATTAGCCTTTCCCTTAATACACAATTTACATGTGAGGATGGATAGAGAAATAATCACTTATTCCTTAGTCCACTTAGTAAATCTGCATTTTTACATAAACAATAGGGCAGAAGAAGCAATCAGATATGCATTTGTCTCAGGTGAACAGAAAGATGACTTTCTGTCCCGCCTCTGTGAAGATAAGCTATCAACTTACATTACCAGGGTGAAATTCAACAAAACTGTTTTAGGGTAAAGATCTTGAGGTCCACAAAGAATTTCGTCGTGGGCAAATTGTGAGGGAGGTATGTAGCTTTAAATAAAATAAAATAAAATAAGATAAAATAAAACAAAACAAAACAAAACAAAACTTTGTAGCTATCTTATTTAGGAGTAAAATGGGAGACAGCTTTGCCTGTCACAGTTCCCAGCTTGACTTTTCCCTTTATCTTAGTGATTTGGGGTCCTGAGATTTATTTTCTTTTCACAGTAGATAGATACAATTCCTGTTTCTGGAGTTATTCTGGTTATTATTACCGCATAACAAGCTAGCCGCAAACTTGATGGCATAAAACAAGCATATTATTATATTCATGGATTCTGTCGTCAGGAAATAGGACAGAGCACAGCAGGGATTGCTACCTCTGCTCCAAGATGTCTGGAGCATCAGGTGTAAACTCACCAGCTTAGGGTGATTCTTGGGATAACCGCTGAGGGCTGGGATCATTTGGAAGCCTCTTCACTCACATAGCTGGTAAATGATGCTGGCTGTGGCATGGGACTACCAGCCAGAGCATCTACATGTGTGGCCTGAACTACCTAACAGTATGGTGGCTTCAGAGTGGTCAGACTTGACATAGAGTAGCTCAAGATTCTGAAGGTGAGTCTCTCAGGACATCCAACCAGAAGCTGTGACTTCTCATTTCGGAATAAAAGTCAAAATCCTAACAAGGTCCTACACAGCATTGCAATTGTATGTGAGAGGATGATTCGGTGGGAGAGTACAAACAAGGATGGGAGCACGGATTTTACTGTTAGAAAAGGCCCCAGAAAACCTAGATGAAAGATCCAAGGTCGTTTTGCAAAAATTGTGCACTCCTACGGTTAATTCTTTATGCGGTATTGTCCCGAGCATTGCAAGCTTTCCAGTATCTCTGGTTCTGACCTGTGAAAGCCAGTTGTGCCCCAGTCATTGAAACAAGCAAAACACTCAGGCATTTCCAAAATACTCCTGTAGAGGGCAGTACAGTTTTGTTTAAAAACACATTGTTTTATATTCAGCAGTTAAGAGCTAGTGACTCAGGGATAAATATTTGTCAGAAGAAACGCTTCATAGGTGGGCTTATACGTGGCCCCATGGTGTAATGGTTAGCACTCTGGACTTTGAATCCAGCAATCCGAGTTCAAGTCTCGGTGGGACCTTCTTGGCCCTTCTTTTTTTTTTCACTTCTCCCAGTTATCTTGTCTCTTAAAACTAGAGTGATTCCTCGTAACCCAGTCCACCATACATCACAGTATCTGCTTAGCAGTAGTATCTATGTCAGTACTCAGAAGTGTGAGACCACCTGTGAAAGCAAGCCCATGTGCACAATCAACACTACTAGAAACAACTCCCTAATTCTGTAACCTGTGCCCAGACACGAATGGGAGAGAGGCGCCTGTCTGAAATGTCTCCCCATGTCTTGATTCCTAGAAAGGAATGTATGTGTGCATAATACAGAAATGCCTGTTTTTAAAAGAATGATCACGTTACTCTATCACTGGAGAAAAAAAGTGTCTAACGTGAGAAGTGATAAATATCTGATTTGAGGTCAAGAAACTTGTAGTGGTACTGTTCCCCCTCCAGGCTTCACTCTTTCCATGGAACACTTTTCAGTGAGGATGGGATTCAAGCTCACACATGAAAAGTGTACTGGATTAGAAAATGGTCAGGCCACCTCATCCTATCCTGGTTGCAAATTTCTCAAGTTCTTTCTTAGACTTATTTTTGGTAAAGCCTCTGCACTTTGATTAAGTTGATAGGCATGGTACTGTCAAACTGCTGGTAGCAGCTCATCAGTGCACAGGCCTTGCTGTCGTCTTAGAGACTCTCACACAAGTCCTTTCCCTTTTGCTTGAGACAGATTTTTTACATTTTAGTGATTGCTACCCTAACTTGCACACATCTCCAGCCTCATCCGTCACCATTCCTGCCACACACAGAGCCCAAAATTAGCTTCTAGTCACTGGCCACGGTAAAATTATTTCTATTCTTTAATTTTTCCCTCTCTTCTCATTTTCTACTTGCAAAACATTTTTGTCCTCCCCTCTACCCTCATGTTATGAGAGCTAGTTCTTTTACTCATTCAAATATTAAGTTAGACCTTCCAGACCTTCTTACTGAGGCCTTCACTGGGCTCCCTTTATAGGAGCTTAGTTGCCCCATCTATGTCTCCTCAACACCCTAAATCTCCTTCTCACACCACTTCACAATTTAATTCTCATTTAATAAGCTCTCCCTCTTACTCTGGACAGCAGGTTCTCCTAGGGGAGAGACCAGTACTGTGGTCTTTTTCACCTTTCATTTTTCAGTTTCATTTTGCCTGGCTCATGTTAGTTCAAAAATACTTGCTGAGTGCATAAACTTTTATCTAATATGATTTGATTATCCTGGAACCCAGGGTAGCCTGTCTCCATTTGGTTGCATATCTTTCTGCTCTGCTTCTTCACAAGTTTCTTTTCACTCTTTTTCCTTCACTGATCCCAAGTCTACATCCACTCTAAGAACAAGTCTTCGCCCAAGACTGGAGCAGAGGTCTCCCTGGGGATGAATTTCAATTATGACAGTATCTTAATGAGGGCTTTCAGTTAATAGTTAAAGTAGGGATGGGAGGTATGTGATTAGATCACTATATTTTCCACGTTTTTGGAAGAGAATTCACCTTGGAAGAAAGGTTCCTTTCATTACATTCTTGACCAGTGGTCCAGAAGTCCATACATGCCTAGTTTGGGTACTTATCCGTTGTAGGGAGCCCAGGGCCTGACACCAGCCTAGCCTCTGGAAGGTAGTAACTAAACATTCTGGGTTAAATTGAAGATTTTTAATTGCTACCTATAAGCAAAGATTTAAGCTAATAAATCCTGTGTACTTTCTGAGAATACAGGGAGGAGACTGTAACCTCTGAACCCAGCACTTACTCTCACCATGGTCAATAGAGTTTCAACTTGCTGCTCTCATCACAGTTGGCCTGAGAATGAGCGTCTGAGAAGGATATAGGAGATGGCCCAGGAAAAGCACAGATGTATTCTTTATGCTAACTCAGAAGTCGCTGCTCATGACACAGGCACTGTTGTACACGTGGTGCACTTTTTTTTTAAAAAACCTATCAGGTACCCCACACGGTCAAGAACATTGGGGCGGGGTGCAGTGGCTCATACCTGTAATCCCAACATTTTGGGAGGCCAAGGCCAGTGGATCACTTGAGGTCAGGAGTTCGAGACCAGCCTGGCCAACATGATGAAACCCTGTCTCTACTAAAAATACAAAAATTAGCTGAGTGTGGTAGCTGTAATTCCAGCTACTTGGGAAGCTGAGGCACAAGAATAGCTTGAACCCAGGAGACGGAGGTTGCAGTGCAGTGAGCCGAGATCGCGCCACTGCACTCCAGCCTGGGTGACAGAGGGAGATTGTCTCAAAATAAAAAAGGAACTATTTTCCTCTTCGGCGTTGGAAAATGTGATTGAACTAGTATATTCATGTCTGGCTGGTTATGCCCAGGGACAAGAAATCTATGTGGCTTTCTCCACTCAGGTTTGAAGTCGTCCTTTTTGTAAGGACTTTTTTTTTTTTTTTTAAGGAACTTTTCTTGTGTCCACCACGGTTTGAAAGTTTGGAATCTCCCTTGGAGGATTTTTACCCTCTCTCCTGAGAGTTTTCTGCCACCTCTGTGCAAACGGGACTGTCCTTGACCATCTTCGACCTAAAGGAAATCATGTATACAGTGGTCCATTTCCAGGACAAAGTGCCTTAAATCGTAAGCAAATTACAGAAGAAACAGGATATACTAGGCCCCTGCTTGGATAGCGATGCCTGCTTGTCGGCTCCCCTCTCTTTCCCCGCCCCTTAGTTGCCCTCATCCGAACCAAAGTTCAGTCTAAGATGAAAGTTTACTAGCCTGCGAAATAGCTCGTTTTGTCTGTTCTTATCAGCCTGCCCAGCTACTTAGGTCATAAGTCAAATACTTGAAGAGCCCCCGAGCTAACTAGGATGGCAATGCATTGTGGGCTGCAACAAAATGCAGCAAGACAACCCTAAAGAAACACCTAAAGCCTCTAACCAACAATCAATAGGCGACATCCGGGAAGGTTGTGACCCCATAGTACTCACCCTGTGAGGAACCCGGGGAGGGACCTGCGCACCAGGGGATAAATCGGTTGTTCAAAGTGTGCTGGGTGTGCCTGCTCATCAGACAACCGATCTTGCAAGACCGTCGTCAAACTCTCGCTTTTGCTGTTCTCCGGGTCTCTGAGTCCATTCTTTGGGTTTGGACAGTGAATTTGTTTCTCATAGACCTAGTCTAGGATTGAGGAACACTCCCAACCCAGCTTTCCAGAAAACACTGAATTTAAAGATTTTGCCTAATGACAGCCAGTTGCAAAAATTCCGTTGCAAAAAAATCCAGCAGGAATCCTGATAAAAAGAAGCCTGTATTTGCAGGGAGAGTTACTGGGTTGTGGTTTTCTTGTTTGTTTGGCGTTGGGGACTGTTGTCATCCACAAGAGGGCGCGTGCGGTCCTCGAAGACCACTTCCAGAATGTCCGTGTGTCCGTTTAAAAATCTGAAATCCCGGAAACCAACCCCAACCTGCAAACTATTACATTCAATTTGCACTAAGCACGCCGTCCATGAACAGGCGTCGAATCCAGGTTAAACTACTTGGAGCAGAGCTGCATTCCTCTCTACCACTAAGGAAATTGCTGAAGCGCTCGCTTCTAAATGTGTACTGAATATCATGTCGCTCCTAGTCAGCTAAAACCCACCAGGAGGCGTTTATAAAGATGCTAGGGTAGGGCCGACTGAGAACATCCCCAGAGACCCATCACAGCAATCAGCTGTGGTGTAGGGGGTGGATTTTCACAGTATGGGCTCCTGTGTATGTGCGAAAAAGGGGGTATGCGAAGCAGGGATGGGGAATCTTTTTTGTGTCCGTTTGGGAGTCTCCCCTGCGCATATTTCCCGTTGGTGAGCCGGCAGTAGGAAGCCCGTGGGGCCGCGCGCTGTCCCGGGAATCTCCCGAGGGGCTTTCCTTTCCCCCTTCCCTTCGCCCCCTCAGTTGAGCTCCCAGGAATGCTGGGATTTTCCTCCAGTCTAGTCTTGTAAGTTCACTTATTTCAGTTTTCCGTAAACACCAACGTCTCCTCTGCAACTTGGGAAAATCTTTCTACGCACGTCCTCAAACGCGCCATACACCACCCTAATAAACGACGTTTTTTGTGAAAGCAATAGGATCTGATAACAAAGCAGAATGAAAGATCTCAGGTCTCTCACAGGCTCCTCACCTGTAAAATAAAGACAATAGTTCGCATCTCACCAGGTTACTGTGAGCGTTCGATGAGGTAACAATACAGAACACTACTCACAAAACCTGGCACACGATAAGGGCTCGGTTTTGTTCGACGACTTCACTTTTTTTCCAGTGAAGAAACAGAGGCCCGAGGGAGCGCCAAGTTTCTGAATCCCTTGGAAGGAAAGGTCTCGGGTGCGAAGGGTGGGATGTGCTGACATTGGAAAACCACATCAGACCTTAGAAAGGAAGAACTAGGTCATGAAAGACTTCAGGGAGAGTTGTTAACACCTTGGCCCCATGGTGTAATGGTCAGCACTCTGGACACTGAATCCAGCGATCCGAGTCCAAATCTCGGTGGGACCTCATCTGAAGCTTTAAGTTTCAGTCCTACGACTTCCCTGTGATATACAGGCAATCATGCAATTTCTACACACCATTCTCATTCCATCTTGGAGCTTTTATTCACAAACACACGAGTTAAATGCAGTGTGGGAAGTTTTATCCCTTTTGTTAAGTGATATATTTTCTTTCTTTTCTTTTTTTGTAAGGCATCATTAATGATATATTTTCAACACAATTTTATTTTATTTATTTTTTTTGAGACAGAGTCTCGCTCTGTCACCCAGGCTGGAGTGCAATGGCTCAATCTCGGCTCACTGCAAGCTCCGCCTCCCAGGTTCACGCCATTCTCCTGCCTCAGCCTCTCCGAGTAGCTGGGACTACAGGCGCCCGCCACCACACCCGGCTAATTTTTTTGTATTTTTAGTAGAGACGGGGTTTCACCGTGGTCTCGATCTCCTGACCTCGTGATCCGCCCGCCTCGGCCTCCCAAAGTGCTGGGATTACAAGCGTGAGCCACCGTGCCCAGCCTATTTTTTATATATTTATAAGTACTTATCAAATATTATATACTTAATTTTTATTGATTGCATACTACCTCCATTAAATTTAAAAACAACTAAAGCCAGAGGAAAAACACTTAAAATACAGATAATTACTGGTAGTGACTAAAAATTATATATCAATTTTAAATCTGTTTCAGAATGCTATGATGGAGTGATCAGTCAGTCATAGCCTTTAAGCATAAACGTGTAATATAGTGGGCTTAAAATTCTATGGCAGATATGGAATAGAAATATCTTTTAAAGATAGAAAAATAATTTATGCACGTTTTCAACTGTTAAATTTAATTATGCTAAGTATATTTTTAAAGAATTCTAGTACATGCCAAGTTGTTAGCTTTTAGGTTCCAATACACAAAATTCACTGAGTCATTAAACACTTCTAATTTGTATTTCATCAGATGCTGGCAATTACATTATTTAGAATGATTTAAATTTGTAAAGAAACATTTTAGAACACCACTGGAAAACAATGTGTGAAAGCAAAAAAATATTTTTACAATTCTTAAAGATTCCAAGGGATTAAAATAGCTTAAAGACAGTGTTTTGATGAAAATAATACCATAATAGGACAAAGCAACTCCCTTGTCATCCCATGCTCAGACTCTTTCGTTTCTATTTTTGAAGTGCATTTTTTTCTGTAAATTTCCTATTTGTGTACATTTGATTTAAGATGGTTTGTATTTTTATCATGATTTTGAAGGCATTCATGGAAGCATATTTTTACTAAGCCATTCTTGCTCAAATATGTCTTGTGTAACAGTTTCCAAGTCAATATTTTTTTCTTCTGAGTTCTCTTATTAATTTCCTCTGCATGTGTGGTTGTTTTACGTTTTGTATTTAAATCAGTAATCTATCTGAAACTTAATTTCTTACACACTTGAGAGGCCTACCTTTGTTTTCCTTCATAGGTAAAGTTAGCTGCGCCATCACAATTTATTTTAAAATCACCTTTGGGCCGGGCGCGGTGGCTCAAGCCTGTAATCTCAGCTCTTTGGGAGGCCAAGGCGGGCGGATCACGAGGTCAGTACACCAAGACCACCCTGGCTAACACGGTGAAACACCGTCTCTACTAAAAATAAAAAAAAAATTAGCCGGGTGTGGTGACACGCACCTGTAATCCCAGCTACTCGGGAGGCTGAGGCAGGAGAATCGCTTGAACCTGGGAGGCGAAGGCTGCAGTGAGCCAACATCTTGCCAATGCACTGCAGCCTGGGATCTTTTGATTAGTTTTTTTAATTCATTTTATAGCCCCAAAACATTCTTCCTCTATGATATTCAACATTTTCAGGCACGTGGGAATAAAGAGATAAAGAGGTAGAGGTTGAAGACTCAAATATTCCGTTTTGTAGTTTCCAGCTGCTGGTAAAAAACTAAGAACCCATTAGGCTGTTGATGAGCTTACATATGAACCAGTAGTCTGGAGTGCAAAAACCCTAGGAGTCGGATTCCAGTGCTTTGGCCCAGTGGTTAGTTACCTTATTCATAATGAAGATGTTGGTGCCATTAAGCACAGCAGAGTTTCCTTGGGAACCCTGCAGGCTTTGAAGACATCCAGAAAACAACAATAGGTCACAAACAGACCTTGGTGACTTTGGCATTCATTTGAGATATTTGGAATATGTCCCAAAGTTGGGCCAAGCTAAAAGATAAAAATTTTCTTAAAAGAAAAACAGGTATTTTGAAACATGATAAAGCTCAAGTTTGTATAACAAAGGTTAATTTTGAAAACAATGGTTAATTTGAAAACAAGGGTTAATCTCTCAATGGCATCTTTTGATTTTCATGATCCACACCTCAAGAGCAGTCTGGCCTTCCTATTTTTCTTCTTCCTTATCCCACTATTCCCTTTTCCTTCTCTATTTCTTCCATTAGCCCTGTTTTGTTTTCTTTATTTCCTTTCCCGCCTATGCACAAACTAAACCAATGATAAAATATTGTCTCTGTGCTCTTTTTAAGATATATTGAGGACTACATTTAAGGTTTGAAACTGTCAGAAGCACTAGAATTACAGCAAGCTTGTTTGTAACTTGTAGCTAAAGACCTAAAGATTAAATGGCAGTTTCAAATCCTAAAGTTACATGGATGTGTTTATACTATGCATGAATCTAAGAATTTATGCGGGTAAATTTCATTCTAAGCAGTGATACATCTGAAAGGATGACAAGTAAAATTAATCAATTAATGATACCCATTGCTTTCACTACCATGTTTTTTAAAAAAATTTTCAGCCAGAGCCAAAGCTGAACACCACCAATTTTATAATTATGCACAGTTATCAGACAAGTTTGTTTGTTTGAGACAGAGTCTCGCTCTGTCACCCGGCTGGAGTGCAGTGGCTCGATCTCGGCTCACTGCAACCTCTGCCTCCCGGGTTCAAGCGATTCTCCTGCCACAGACTCCCGAGTAGCTGAGACTACAGACGCGTGCCACCATGCCCAGCTAATTTTTGTATTTTTAGTAGAAATGGGGTTTTACCATATTGGCCAGGATAGTCTCGATCTCTTGACCTCGTGATCGGCCCGCCTCAGCTTCCCAAAGTGCTGGGACTATAGGCGTGAGCCGCCGCGCTCGGCCCAAGTTTTATAAATCTTGATGCCATTTGAAAACCTATATGATTGTGAGGCCAGGAGCAGTGGCTCATGCCCTAACACTTTGGGAGGTTGAGGCAGGTGGATCACCTCAGCTCAGGAATTCAAGACCAGCCTGGGCTACGTGGCAAAACCCTGTTTCTGCCAAAATACAAAAATTAGCCAGGCGTGGTGGCAGGCACCTGTAATCCCATCTACTCAGGAGGCTGAGACAGGAGGATAGCTTGAACCCGGGAGGCCGAGGTTGCAGTGAGCCAAGATCGCACCACTGCACTCCAGCCTGGGCAACAGAGTGAGAATCTGTCAAAAAAAAAAAAAGGAAACCTATATGATTCTGATTGATAAAACAATCTCACAGAAATAATTTGACAAGATAATTCCTCTAACTTTACAATGAATGGCAAGAAAATGCAGCAGAAAAAATTATCACCGACGGCCGGACGAGGTGGCTCACGCCTGTAATCCCAGCACTTTAGGAGGCTAAGGGGGGTGGATCACGAGATCAGGAGATAGAGACCATCCTGGCTAACACCGTGAAACCCCCGTCTCTACTAAAAATACAAAAAATTAGCCGGGCGTGGTGGCGGAAGCCTGTAGTCCCAGCTACTCGGGAGGCTGAGGCAGGAGAATGGGGTGAACCCGGGAGGCGGAACTTGCAGTGAGCCGAACTCGCGCCACTGCACTCCAGCCTGAGTGACAGAGCGAGATTCCGTCTCAAAAAAAAAAAAAAAAAAATTATCACCGAGCTCAATCAAAGTAACTTTACTTGGGACTGCTATTTCAACAGTATTAGTAATTTGCTAATCAGTTTTCTAGTTCCTACATTCCTTTTGCTTATAAGCATTCAAATGAAATTGACACCACCATAACTGGTTTTCAAAAGCATTTAGGTCTTTTGAGGTTGCATCATGGTTTACATTTCATTATAAGCTGATTTATTTCCTAAAGAGAGAGTTTTTTCTGATTTTATATTACCTCTGCTTTCTCATTAAAAACTAAAAGTAAAACCTGGATGCTGGGGAATGCAGTTCATTTGTAAGAAGGCTCACCGCCTCGTGAACTCAGATGGTTAGCAGGCAAAAACAAAACAAAACAAAAACGTTCCCTGCAGAATTCAGACTTTCTGCGTGAAGTTTGCCCTAAATAGAAACACACACTTGAGAAAGTCTTTGATTTTAGCCTCATCTGAACAGCACAGGTGAGAATGTGCTTCCGTCATTGAGTTTCTCTGCAAAACAAACCCAGAACGAGGGTGGCTAAGAATTGTTCATGACTTGCAAGCACGGAGGCAGGAGAGAGACTGAATTTCTCCTCCTGGAATTCCAAACTAAAACCCTGGAGGTGGCAAGGGAATGACCCTAACAAATGGGAAGATTTCAGACTTTTATGGGGAGACTTCATTATATTTCTCGTCTAAAACTAACAAGACACGAAAAATCTTTTCCAACACCAAAGGTGAAAATCATCCCAGCTGGTGTGACCTGGGGAAGTAAAGGTCAGTTTCCCAAATGCAGCGCATGCGAGAACGCATGACCTGCAATGTGACAATGACAGCTTTTCAGAGAGATGTCTACTTGCGCTACCAGGGCCTTGCACCAACCAGCCCCTGGCCAGACTTTCCCTTGAGCAAAGCAGCGATGCGGGCAGCAGAATGTAGTCTTTCTGAGAAGTGGAAAGGAGCCAGGATTACTGAGAGGACAAGCTCTCCTTTGTGAAGCCTTGGGAATGAAATGGCTGGAGAATGGAAAACAGGTTCCTTGTAAGTCTTTGCTTACTGTGGGTGAGGCCTCAAAATGTTCCATTCATTTCTACAAACTTTTGATAACTCCTCCAGGTGCTGGTCACTGAAGCAGAAGATGAGGCCTCTGCAATTAACGACTAAATGTATACAACTAAATATAGAATCACACGTGTGGATCACTTTCTCCAGAGGCCACTGGCCAAAAATGATGTGAACGAGAACCTTTTTCCATCATGAATTCAATCCTTACCATGCAAACAGGTTCCCATCTTTCAGTGACTCCACAAGCTCTTCTATTTTAATCATGGTTAAACACGCGCCCTTTAAAAGCAAGCAGGGTTGGGATTAGTGAAGAAGGAAGAGTGGAGAGAAGAAATTTGGGAACAACCACTGCAGACAGCCTTGGGACAAAATGTAAAACTGAGCCATCCTGGGTTCTGGTGAAGATCATAACTGGGTGAAAGTCTTACCCCCAGCAAAGTGTTGATGAACTCTTATCCTGATCTAGGCACTGTGTTAAGCAATGTGGACTCTAAAGGGAACAAGATCTCAAGACTGGTCCCTGCACTGGGGGAGCTTGCTAGAGAGTAAGAGGGAGATATTAAAAAGAAACTAAAACATGTGGTGTTATGATGAGGGCAGTTTGGGTGCTGAGAAATCATAGATGGAGGCAGCTAAGCTGAGATAATGGAAACCAGAGAAGCCTCAGTAAAGTCAAGTTGAGATCAGAGGAATGAGTACTGAACTAAAGCAAATAAAGTGAGGGCAGAGGAGAGGGTTAAAGAGTGTTGTGGGAAGTGGAGTTTGGGCAGAAAAAAAAAAATTCACCATAGCTCATGCTTGGAAGTCAAGTGTGAGGACTGAGGGTGGAGATGCAGCAGGTTAGGGGAGCATCATCAAAGCATAAAGTGCTCCCTGGAGCCTTCCCCACTTATTTACTAGTCTGCACACAACATTCTATTTTAAGCAAGAGTCCTCCCTTTTCTCCATTTTACTTAAATTGTCTATCATTGATATGGACTCATGGAATCTTTTTCCCCCAGTGGTTTATAACTCATTATTGTCCTTAATTATATTGATGTTCAACTTTACCCATATTTAATTAGGGAGAGCCCCTTTTTGGGAAAATAGCCTCTTGCCTTGCAGGAGCAAAGCCATCTTGAAGCAAAACAATCATAATGACTAATATTTGACTCCCGCATACCGAGGCATTCTGCAGCAAGGTCAAAAACAATGTGTGTAGCATGAATAACCCCTCATAAGGATGCTTATCTAACTTCCCCGGTGGCCATGGGTTTTGCAAGACAGTCTGAGGTGTGATCAGCTGTTCATATTTTACCCTAAAAGCTTGCTATAGAAAGGATACTTTCTGCAGGGTGATTGCAGGGATCCACCCTCTCAGGCTGCAGCCCAAGATGTGGTTTCTGTTTGTAAGTCTTTATTAAATGTTTCTTTCTGAGAAATTGGATTTGTCAAACTTTGTTTGGCCTCTCAGCTCCCTGGGCCTTTGGAGGTTGCTTTGCCTATACCTGCTCATAGTGGAAAACCATTCGAGTGGCTTCTGGATCCTTGTAGCTTGCTACCATCATTTATTTTTTTTATTTTTTTATTTTTTATTGAGACGGAGTCTCACTCTGTCGCCAGGCTGGAGTGCAGTGGTGCCATCTTGGCTCACTACAATCTCCGCCTCCCTGGTTCAAGGGATTCTCCTGCCTCAGCCTCTTGAGTAGCTGGGATTACAGGAGCATGCCACCACACCCAGCTAATTTTTTTTGTATTTTTAGTTGAGGTGGGTTTTCACCATGTTGACCAGGATGGTCACGATCTCCTGACCTTGTGATCCACCTGCCTCGGTCCCCCAAAGTGCCACAATCATTCTTTTGAACATGTTCTTATTTTCTGCATAACAAGTTGTTCCAGACTTAATTTGCATCTACCCTGCCCCAGCCCAAAATTCAGTCATTTCTCAGTAATTTCCTGATTTCTTTCAGTGGGGAAGAGTATTAGAGAGGAATATCCGGGGGCATAGTGTACTAACTGCTTCTATGATATCTGCTTCTTGGTCCTTTTAATGGAAACACCTAGGAAATACATGTGCATGTATACACATATAATCATATGTACTTACACATGTGCATGTGCATATATATATATATATGTGCATGTATTCATGCCCATACAAATACATATACATATTTTAGAAATCATGAGCTCGGCTGGGCGAGGTGGCTTACGCCTTTAATCTCAGCACTTTGGGAAGCCAAGGCAGATGGATCACCAGAGCTCAGGAGCTCGAGACCAGCCTAGGCAACACAGTGAAACCTCGCCTCTACTAAAATACAAAAAATTAGGTGAGCGCGGTGGCATGTGCCTGTAATTCCAGCTACTCGGGAGGCTGAGGCAGGATAATCGCTTGAACCTGGGAGGCGGGGGTTGCAGTGAGCCGAGATCGCGCCACTGCACTCCAGCCTGGGGGACAGAGACTCTGTCTCCAAAAAAAAAAAATAATAATAATAATAAAATAATTTAAAAAAATAAAAATAAAAAAATCATGAGCTCACATCCATACCTCCCATTTCAATCCATTCATCTCTTCAGCATTCTTTCTTACATTCTCCCATTCTATATTTGTATGTGTCCCTTTTTCCACATTGAGACCCCTAATTCCAACAAGATTAGCATATTTACTCACCTGCTTTATCATATAATACATGTACAATAGTTTTGGAATCGCTTTGCCCGTCTACTAACAAAAACTATCCATTAAAAGAGGTTCAGTAGGTGGTTGTAACAACTAACCAAATAAATAAATAGAGTTAAAGATTTGTTTGCATTTCTCCATACACACACCCCTGTCTCCTTACCATCCTCACTCTCTTGGCCAAAGAGTGAAGGTGTACTGTCAAATGCCCTGTCCACAAATTATGTTCTTTTCCTTTCCATGTAGTCATACTATGGAATAAAATTGAGTTCATTTGCTTTAACTTGCTTTCAACCTTAGTTTTCTCCACTCCCCATCCTTACTTAACATTAGTTTTTGAAAATGTAGGTTGGCCGGGCACGGTGGCTCATGCCTGTAATCCCAGCACTTTGGGAGGCTGAGGTGGGTGGATCACCTGAGGTCAGGAGTTCAAGACCAGCCTGGCCAATATGGTGACACCTCATCTGTGTTAAAAATACAAAAACTAGCCGGGTGAGGTGACACGTGCCTGTGACCCCAGCTGCTCTGGAGGCTGAGGCAAGAGAATCATTTGAACCTGAGAGGCGGAGTTTGCAGTGAACCCGTATCACTCCACTGCACTCCAGCGTGGGTGACACAGTCAGACTCTGTCTCAAAAAAAAAAAAAAAAAAAAAAAAGAGAAAAAAAAAGGTAAAACATTCACACGCTTTCAAAAGTTAAAGGCCTAACAAAAGGTAAACTCAGGGAAGTGGCCTCCCATATCCCTTGCACTCTGTTTCCCCCAAGTCTCCTACCACCACCACCATTTTAGGTAACTGTTAGCGGTGGAGGGTGTGCAGGTTCTGGCGTCTTAACCGAAGAATTGGACAAAACTCGCAAACAAAGCAATGAAGGAATTAAGGGTTTTATTGAAAATGAAAGTACACTCCACAGTGTGGGAGTGGGCCTGAACCTAGGGGCTCAAAGGCCCCATTACAGAATTTTCAGGAGTTTAACCCCTAGAGAATTCTTTTTTTTTTTTTTTGAGACGGAGTCTCGCTCTGTCACCCAGGCTGGAGTGCAGTGGCGCGATCTTGGCTCACTGCAAGCTCCGCCTCCCGGGTTCAAGCCATTCTCCTGCCTCAGCTTCCGGAGTAGCTGGGACTACAGGCGCCTGCCACCGCGCCCGGCTAATTTTTTTGTATTCTTAGTAGAGACGGGGTTTCACCGTGATCTCGATCTCCTGACCTTGTGATCCACCCGCCTCGGCCTCCCAAAGTGCTGGGATTACAGGCATGAGCCACCGCACCCGGCCACCCCTAGAGAATTCTATTTGTTACTTCAGAAGACCCTATGTAAACGGAGAGGATGAGGTAAAGTTACAAAGTCATTTACAGCATATGCCCTATGGAGAGGATATTTCCTGTTATAGCTGAAGTATGAATTGGCCTTATGTTCCCTGCCTCCAGACCTTATTTTCCTGTCTCATTTCCTCCCTGAGAGATGTGATCCCCGTAAATCTTTATGGGAGGCAGAGGGACTGATGGTCTTTTTTCTGTAACTGCTTCATGCTACCTTGGGGCGTAGTCCCTACCTATTGTGGATCATGGAACTCTCTCTCTGTTCTGTCTAGTGGAGGCAAGGTAGCTTCTTGATGGCCAGGGGTGGTGTCTTCACATGGAGGTGGCTGGAACCTTTGTTTCATGATCATCTGAAGCTTGATGGTTTCTAAGCAAGAGGAAATGAATTTGGTAAAAAGATTTAATGGGAACTTAAGGGGGGGATGCCTATGCTCTCAGGAATGTTTGTTATAGAGATTTGCAGGAGAAAAAACAAAACCTGGTTTGTTCTAGAATCTATGTGTTTCCTAAAAGTCTTAGCAGAAGTGACTCCATTTTGGTTTGGTTTGGTTTGCTGGGGCCTAGTGCATGAGCCTAGTCCGAAACAATGGCCTTCCAGAATTTTGTTAAAAAATTTCCCCTTTTTGGTCAGGGTCTCAGTTAGGTGAGAGTGTAACCAAAATTAGGGCCTTAGTGCCACTCTCAGTTACCATCATTTTGGGCTTCTGGTCTCAGCACATCATTCATAGGTTAAGGGGTCCTCATGGTTGCACATTTCCTTCAGCTCTTGTTATTCCAGTTGAAGAGAGACCATTTGACATTCTAGAGATGGCTACATGTAAGCATTTAAAACTTTTGAGGGAGTGCAGTGCACCAGGGAGACTATTATTATGACTATTGGAAGGATGATACCAAGAGTTTGGAGTGTGCTCCTTACCCAAGGTCCCCATAAACCAAACCTCTTAAAATGAAATAGATCAAAGGATCAGCTAGATAAAGAATTTACTCACTTAGCAATTTCTTTGTCAATCCTCTACCACTGAATTTCTGTAATCTTCATTTGATGTATTTCTCCACAGGCCACAAGTGCCAGCAGCTGCACAGATACTTCTCTGTTTAGCCAATTCTATCATAACTTTCACAAGAGAATTTAGAGTCTATTGTGTAACTATAGCCTTTACAGTACAATTTTCTATAGAACCTATTGTGAGGGATATATTTCTAATCATTGTTTCTTTTTCTTTAAACCATGGAAAAAGGACCTAACAAATGATGCCTTTTTAGAAGAATGAAGGCCTTCTGGCAATGTTCTCTTTAACCCATGATGTGGGTTAAGAGGAGTGAACCAATGTTTTGTTTTTGATTATGAGGCAAAGCATGTACCTTTAAAGTTTCTTACCTACATTGGGCCTTCATCTTTTATCTATCAAAGTATAAGTTTACCCATTTAAAAAGCTGGTTACAAACTCCTTCACGAGTAAGAGTATACACCATAAGTGCACATAACAGACACCTTTTCCACTTATATTTTTTTGTAGAGGCATAAGCAAGAAAAAATATTCAAAGATAAGTTTCACGACAGTAGAAGTCTTAATCTGTGAACTTGAGAAAAGCTGTTCACAGTAAGGATGCCATTCTCTTCTTGGGAGAAATTTCTCTGGTTAGTTTTACCTTAAGGATTCCAGTGGGTACACAGCTCCAAGAGCTTGGAGGGACCCTTCTCAGTTGTGAGATTATGAACTCAAAGTTCAAGGTCCCAAAGTTTTGTTGTAGTGTGAATGGCAAGAACAGTCTTTCTCTGATGCTTCTAGAAGATTCAAATCATAAAAAGCTTTCTTTGCCTGTTGAAAATACACTGTAGTAATCTACTGTTATAACATCAGCCCTCTTGCATAGGAAACCTTTTATACAACCAGAAAACATGCACTGAAAATAACAAATGAGCTCTCAAGCTTGGTGTTTAGTTGGTAGGGACCACGTAGGTTCAACATGTGTATCGGAAAGTGTTATTTCTGTTCAGGGCCCATCTACCCTGGTCACAGCATGATGTTCGTCCACAACGATTGCAAGGTGTTCAGATTTTGTAAATCTAAATGTCATAAAAACTTTAAACAGAAGTGCAGTCCTCGCAAAGCTAGGTGGATCAAAGCATTCCAGAATGCAGCTGGTAAAGAGCTTATAGTGGATAATTCATTTGAATTTGAAAAAGGTAGAAATGAACCTAGCAAATACCAGCGAAGCTATGGAATAAAACTATTGATGCAATGAAGCAAATTGAAGAAATCAAACAGAAATGCCAAGCTAAATTTATAATGAACAGATTGAATAAAAATAAAGAGCTACAGAAAGTTCAGGATACCAAATAAGTCAAGTAAAACATCCATCTTATTCAAGCCCCTCTTACAGGCAAAGAGAAGTAGTTGGAAGAGAAAATGGTACAGCAGTTACAAGAGGATGTAGACATGGAAAATGCTTCTTAAAAATCTCTGTAACCATTTCTTTTATGTACATTTGAAAATGTCCTTTACAGACTTGGAACTGCTAAATTATTAGTTTATTTTTTACATAAGGTCACTTAAATGAAAAGTGATTAAAACATATCTTTCCTACATTGCCATCTGAAAAACATCAGATATTACAAATGTTAGATTGCATCTCAGTGTTAAATCTTCACTGATAGATGTACGTATGTAAATCATGAAAATTCTACTTCTAAGTATAGAAGTGAATTGTGGATGTAAAATGGTTATGCTATTTGGATAATGGCACTAGGCAGCATTTGTATAACAACTAATGGCAAAAATTCATGGCTAGTGACATATAAAATAAAATATTCTTTGCAATAAAATATTCCCTTTATTAATGTTATAGCAGGGGGGATACAACAAGGAACTAACAATTTGTATGACAGTGTCAAATGTTATTTTGATTTTAGGATTTCCTGTTTTGGTTTATTTGCATCTTAGAAGAGCATAATGACATTGTTTGATGAAGCCTAATTATTCTGGACTGTTTTGACCTGGTTTAACCCTTCTGATAGGTAGTTGTGGATGTTGGGGATGAGAACTGAATAATCTTTGCCTGGAGTGACACTATACTCTAGAATTTCCATTTTGGAGAATACTCAGTTCTAACTTGTGATTCCTGGTAGAACAAACTTTATTTTTCTAGCCTAGCAATGTTCTAGAAGCAGAGGAATCCCAGTGCCTTTTAAAAGTTATTATATGGTTTTCTTTTAAAAAGCTCCTGTTTTTGGAAAGTAGAATTTATGGGTATAACATCTGTTCATTATTTGCACATAAAATAAAACCGTTTAAAAAGAAAAAATAAACAGAAAAAGAAAATAACAAATGAATAAAATTCCTTTATAAAATGTTTAAATGGGTGACCACGTGACCAAATGTATCTGAAGCTTTGTTTTCCCAGGAATATGGCATCAAGCATTGGTTATAAACTATTTTAAACAATTTCAGTATTCGCTGGTTTAACATGAAATTATTTTCTTGATATTTAATTGTTTGTTTTACTTGGGTTAGTAGCTTTATACAAGAAAATTTGGTTGTTTCTGCAGTTTACAATAACTTAACATAACTATAATTAATAGCTTATACTATTTTAGAAATCCCATACAATTTTGAAATATATATTAGTATTATTCACAAAAATATAGCCTAAAGAAGATTGAGCATCATTTTGGCAATCCCATGTACCTAAACGTGTCAAATAATCCTGTTTACCTCTCTTTACCTCTCTTTTCTGGACACTTTAGGGGCCCGCTGAAGTATTCAAAAAGCCAGGTTCCAGGGAAGAGATTTTTGAAACCAATGTTTGATTTTGGGGATTCCAGATTACCATAAGTTATTTATTTTGACAAAATGATGACTCAGAAATTTTAAAGAAGGAAAAACCTTTTATAACCCTTTTGAATTTAGTCAGCATGTTCACACAGAGAACCTCTTCTGTTAAAAAAAAATGTAAAACATTCACATGGTTTAAAAAGTTAAAGGTATAACAAAAGGTAAACTCAGAGACGTGGCCTCCCATATCCCTTACACTCCATTTCCCTCAAGTCTCTTACCACCATTTTAGGTAACCAGATTCACTGTTTTCTGGTTTATCTTCACTATGCTTTCTTTTCAGAAAGAAAAACAGGTATGTGTATGTTTTCTTAATTCCCCTTCCTTCTTGAAAAAAGGTAGCCTACTATAACATTCATTTGCACTTTCTTTACTTAACTCTATCTCCTAGAAATTATATCTTTTTTGCAGCCCCATAGCGCTTCCTCTTTGAGTCCATGTTACAGTTTATTCAACCAATCTCTTATGCCTGGACATTTAAAGTTAGTTAAAATGCTTCTAGAAGGTAAGCAGACAAAATAAAGATTATTGGTCTTCTGAGTTTGCCCATGGAATTCTGATTCACAAAATGCTTTAAATGTACCCCTATGTTTTCCACCATTTACATTTTTAAAAAAAATCTATCCAAGTAGAATCAACCATTTTACATTTAACTTCATTGTTGCTTCTCTTTCTTATAATATTCCATGTGTCTAGTTTCCATAAGTATGGAAGGAGGAGGGTATAAAAGATGTCTTTTGGCCATTGTAACAGATAGCTTTAGAGAAGAATTCACAGTACACTAAATGAATTTAATAAATCATGCATAGAAATGAACAAAAGAGCAAAAGAAGCAGGAGGGCTCCCATAGAAGCAAAAAGACAATAACGATTTACAATAACCAATGGTCTCAGGCAAAAGTCAGTAACAGTGTTTTGCCTTCGAGTGCAAGAAAATATAAAATTATATTCAACCTCAGTGTATTTTCTCTTCACTGGAAGATAGGTAATTTGTTGGGAGTAAACATGGGAATTGTCACCTCCTCTTCCTAAGTAAGATATGCCTTTCCTCTGAAATGAGTGAGAAAGGAATTATGCAAACATTTGGAGAAAGGAGAAGGAAAATGCTGAAGACATATCTAAAAGTGAGATACAGTCTCTGAAAAGACTTTTAACAGAGGGAGAGAGATAATATATATAATACATATTTAGAGGCCATCTTCTCCCCACAACTGTGGAAGGTAATTCCTCAAGAAATAGAAAAGCACCCCTCGTTAGCAGAGGATGGTTTCGATCCATCGACCTCTGGGTTATGGGCCCAGCACGCTTCCGCTGCGCCACTCTGCTGGCGGAGGGCGGTTCTCACTCTTCGTATTTATCATGTAAGTGATCAGCCATTTTTGTTACACTGCTCTACATCTTTCTGTTTTTCTTTCACTGTTTCTTTCCCGGTGTTTCTTTTTTCTTCTTGGCCTCTTAAGATCAGCTCACTCTAGAACCAGTTGATTCCAACAATCCCCTTCAAGTTGCGAGTTGCCTTTCCCAAATCTACCAAACATGCTTCAAAACCTGACATTTCTTTCTTCAAGAGCTGCTTTGGGCTCAGGAGCAGAAACAGGAGAAAGTCGAACAAAGCCCTCAGAAGCCCTTACTTAGAATCGAAGAAGACATTAAGTCAGACTTACTCTCCTTAGAGAGAAAGTATATTAGCCAGTTCGCTTGTTTCCTGTCCCCAATAAAATTTCTTTCCCAACACTATAAGTATTTTTGCATATTGACCTAACGCCCTTTGCAGCTTTCCGGGCACCTGGTGTACCTGCGCAGCCCCGCCTTACCCCCACCCCTATCCCTGCCGTTGAATTCATGAAAAGGGGCTTCCTACCCCAACCCTTTGGTGTTATGTTTGCGGACAGCTTTCACTCTCAGCGAATCTGGGCTTTCCCAGCCAAGGGCCCAAACAGAGACCTTTGATGCTCCTTCATCCTGTGCTATGTCAACAAAGTCCCTTCTGAAACTTTTATTTTGCTCTTTTCACCAACTTGCTTTTCCCGTTTTTTCAGAGTTTCTCTGTCTTCAGGAAAGCCTTGTGTTTCCAGTTCCAGGTCAGGCATAGGATTGGTGGCCATTACTCTCCAGCAATTTCATTTATGTTTTCTTTTTTTTTTTCTTTTCTAAAAAGACAGGCTGAGACACTGAGGCAGATATACTGGGGTTAGGAAGATGTCCCAGAATAAGAGCATGAGAAAGCAGGCTGGAATGGTTCATGTGGACAAGATGAGTCCTAAGCAAAACTGAACCAGGTCCCACCAGGACCTGACCTGGGGCCACTAGATTTGGAGGCATGGGTATTAACTAACACAGCAGGGAGCCCCAACCCTGGGCCACTGACCCGGTACTGGTCAGTGGTACTGGTAGCCTGTTAGAAACCGGACCACACGGCACAAAGTGAGCAGCAGGAGAGCCAGTGAAGTTTCATCTGTATTTACAGCTGCTCCCCATCACTGTCATTACCGCCTGAACTCCACCTCCTGTGAGATCATCTGAGGCATTAGATTCTTATAGGAGTTCTAACCCAATTGTAAACTGCCCATTTGAGAGATCTATGTTGCCCACTTTATTTTTTTTATTTTTATTTTTATTTTATTTTTATTTTTTTTTTTTTTGAGACAGAGTCTCACTCTGTCGCCCAGGCTGGAGTACAGTGGCACGATCTCGGCTCACTGCAAGCTCCGCCTCCCGGGTTCAAGCGATTCTCCTGCCTCAGCCTCCCGAGTAGCTGGGACTACAGGCGCCCGCCACCATGCCCAGCTAATTTTTTGCATTTTTAGTAGAGATGGGGGTTTCACTGTGTTAGCCAGGATGGTCTCGATCTCCTGACCTCGTGATCCACCTGCCTCAGACTCCCAAAGTGCTGGGATTACAGGCGTGAGCCACCACGCCCGGCCGTTGCCCACTCTTTACGAAAATCTAATGCCTGATGATCTGTCACTGTTTCCCATATCCCCCTGATGGGACCATCTAGTTGCAGGAAAACAAGCTCAGGGCTCCCTCTGATTCTACATTATGGTGAGTTGTATAATTATTATATATCACAATGTAATAATAGAAATAAAGTGCTCAGGCCAGGCGCGGTGGCTCACGCTTGTAATCCCAGCACTTTGGGAGGCCGAGGCGGGCGGATCACGAGGTCAGGAGATCGAGACCACGGTGAAACCCCGTCTCTACTAAAAATACAAAAAATTAGCTGGGCATGGTGGCGGGCGCCTGTAGTCCCAGCTACTCAGAGAGGCTGAGGCAGGAGAATGGCGTGAACCCGGGAGGCGGAGCTTGCAGTGAGCCGAGATTGCGCCACTGCACTCCAGCCTGGGTGACAGAGCGAGACTCCGTCTCAAAAAAAAAAAAAAAAAAAAAAAGAAATAAAGTGCACAATAAATGTTATGTATTTGAATAATCCTGAAACCATTCCCCTCTCCCCCAACCCCTGTCCATGGAAAAACTGTCTTCCATGAAACCAGTCCCTGGTACCAAAAAGGTCTGGGACCGAGGCATCACAGCACTGAATTTCTGCTTACACTGCAGGTGTTGCCAGAGGGCTCAGAAGGGTTTCCAGAAGCCAGTGAGACCCCAGCCCCAGTTTCCAGGTTCTTGACACCTTCATAAGAAAGAATTCAGGGAGGAGTCAGAATGAAGCCAAAAGCAAGAAGCTTTTATTGTTAAGCAAAAGTACACACTTAGGGAAGTGCGGGTGAGCTCATGAGAATGAGTCGTGCCCAACAGAGCTTGAGTTTTCTATTTTTATGGGCTCTTGTAATTAGAGGGTGGACTAATCATGAGGTTTTCTGGGGGAAAGGCGAAGATTTCATAAAATTGAGATGCCACCCATTTTTATATTAAATACGGGCGTGCTTGATCTGTCAGGGCACTGGTGGCTGTGTAATTTCGTATGGTAATTAGCATATAATTAGGTCTTGGGTAGGGCATGGGTCAAATCCAGCGCCATGTTGCACCCAGACGGTTTCAGACAGCTTAGCTGCCATCCTGTTTGTTAGGGTCTTATCAGCCCAAGTTCTTCCTTGTCCTTGTAGCTAATTTTAACAGCTCCTTTTTTGCTGTTATGTGAAATTACTGCTTGATGTTTCTCCTGTGACCACCCAGCATTCCTATCAAATAGAGATGAGATTTATCACCTTCCTTGTTCCCCTGGCCCTCTCACTTCACTAGCATGAACCCTCCAGTAACTCAGGAGGCTGCAAACTAGGTGCCTGATCTCAGCCTCTTTCAGAAAATAATCTGAGTGGAAAAACATTTTTATACCCACAAGCCAGGACTCCTCCCCTCCCCTCCACCAAATGCCCACTTTTCCTCTCAAAGGGGTTTAGGTCTGTGTTGCATGGGCCTCTTCTCTTCACTGGAAAACCAGTGAAGAAGTGGAAGGAGGAGACTGAGCACCTGCCATGTAATATGCAGTGGTGTACCTCACTTATTGTGTAGCAGGAAGAGCCGCAGACAAAACCCCTCAGACACAGAGTTAAAGAAGGAAGGGGCTTATTTGGTCCGGAGCATCGGCAAGACTCCTGTCTCAAGAACCAAGCTCCCTGAGTGAGCAATTCCTGTCCCTTTTAAGGGCTCACAACTCTAAGGGGGTCCGCATGAAAGGGTTGTGATCAATTGAGCAAGCAGGGGGTGCATGTTTGGGGGCTGCATGCACCGGTAATCAGAACGGAACAGAACAGGACAGAGATTTTTACAATGCTTTTCCATACAATGTCTGGATAACATAAACAGTTAGGTCAGGGGTTGATCTTTAACTACCAGGCCCAGGACATGGTGCCGGGCTGTCTGCCTGTGGATTTCATTTCTGCCTTTTAGTTTTTACTTCTTTCTTTGGAGGCAAAAATTGGGCATAAGACAATATGGGGGTGGTCTCCTCCCTCATTTGCTCACCTCATTAAAAGTGATGAGGCTGTCTTTGTCTTACAGATGAGAAGACTGAGGCATAAATCTGTGATCCTTCACCCATATGTTTCAATTTCATGTCTATGTTTATCAGGATGCTTTTTTTTTTTTTTTTTTTTTTTTCGAGACAGAGTTTCGCTGTCGCCCAGGTTGGAGTGCAGTGGCTCGATCTCCACTCACTGCAGGCTCTGCCCCCCAGGGTTCACGCCATTCTCCTGCCTCAGCCTCCCGAGTAGCTGGGACTACAGGCGCCCGCCACCTCGCCCAGCTAATTTTTTGTATTTTTTTTAGTAGAGACGGGGTTTCACCGTGTTAGCCAGGATGGTCTCAATCTCCTGACCTCTTGATCCGCCCGCCTCGGCCTCCCAAAGTGCTGGGATTACAGGCGTGAGCCACCGCGCCCGGCCAGCCCTCGTTTTTAAAAGGTAAAGGATCCGACACTTTAGAAGAAAGGTAAAGGAGGAATTTTTAGAGAAACCAGTTCAAGAGAAGCTCTTAATGGTACTTACAGGAAACATAAGTGTTTGAATGACAAGGCTGGAAAAGAATTAATGCACCATGGGACAATTATCATAACGAGAGTGGTGAGGAGATGGTATGGAGAGTTGGGGGGAGAGAGGAATCAGTAGTTTCCCAGATCTGGAGTTACAACAGGGCCCCAAGTTCCCATCCCACCATCAGGAAAGATACCTGGTGAGAATCTCAAATGGACCTGCTGATGTTTCTTCACCACTGCCTTGCACGTCCCTTTCCTCGTGTTCATGTGGGGACCTGCAGGTCATTAAACTACAAATCAGTCTTACCTGCTTCATGAGGAGCTTTTTCCCAAGAGATATTTAGCAAAGAGCTTGGGCGATATCCTTAGCGCTGTAGTGGTGGACAGAGCTTTCCTCCGAGCAGTCTCATGGGCAGACCTTTCCTCCAAGCAGGTAGAGAGCTTTCCTCAGCTCCTAACAGCTCCTAAAGGAGCTGTTAAAATTAGCTACAAGGACAAGGAAGAGCTTGGGCTGATAAGACCCTAATAAACAGGATGGGGGCTAAGCTGTCTGAAACCGTCTGAGTCCAACATGGCGCTGGATTTGACCCATGCCCTACCCAAGACCTAATTATATGCTAATTACCAAACGAAATTACACACCTTCGGAGAGCTTTCCTCTGACTGCTTAGAGAAAGCTCTGCCCACCACAAATGCAACGAGTAACCCTGGCACCCAATTGCGTTTTCGCGGCTTGCTAAGGGCCTGCTATCCAAGGCTGCCAGGCCTTGCTGAGTTTGCACAAAGAAACGCGACCCGCGGTAGCAGTCGTCCGGCTTTCTGGGGCGCGCCGCCTGGTGGAGACTGCGGGGAAGGAGCCACATGAGCTGGTAACTCGACAGCTGGTTCTCGTTTGCTGAAAAGGTGCTTTGAAAATGGCTTTGAAAAGTGACTCTTGCGTTAGCCTTTGGTTGCTGCTCTTCCTACACATCACGAGTAAAGCCCTCCTCCCCTCAGCGAAGATTCTACAAATCAAGAGGCCAGGATGAGGTTGGTTAAGGATTGCTTAGTGTCTGTCTGCATGACGGGTATAGGCCAAGAGGGAGGCTGAAAAATGCACTGCGGGTCTACGGTCATACCACTCTGAACGCGCCTGATCTCGTCTGAAAATGCACCGCGGGCGATTCACAACTGTCAATACGTGGGACAGGATTGTAGCCGGCAGGTTCGAACCTATGCAGACAGGCTTAATTATATTTTCATCACCTTAAGCATCCAGAGGTTGCACCACATTGTCAGCTAATCACTTCATGTGTTGTCTTGCCGGTTGTATCTGTTCTAAAGCTAAGTAAATTTAGGGATGGAGGTTGTTGTGGACTGAACTGTGTCCATCAAAATTCCTGTGCCAAACCCCTAATCTCAAAGTGACTGTATTTGGAGATAGGGCATTTAAGGAGGTGATTAAGGTTAAATGAGGTCAAAACAGTGAGACCCCAATCCAAAAGGATGGGAGAGGGGGAGACGGAGGAAGGAGCTTACTCTTATGACCTCATTTTAATTTAATCACCCCTATAAAGACTCTGTCACCAAACATGTTCACATTCTGATATATTGGGGGTTAGAGCTTCAACATACGAATTTACGGGGGCCAGGGCAGGGGGACACACAGTTTAGCCCATCACAAACGTATACGCTTTAAGGATTGTTATATCTTCCTGAAGAATTGACCCTTTTATTATTATATAATGCCACTCTTTATTCCTGGTAATTTTCCTTGCTCTGAAGTCTACATTGTCTGAAATTAAAATTACTCCAAGCTTTCTTTTGACGAATGTTAGCATAATATGCCTTTTTTCTTTTCTTTTCTTTTCTTTTCGGAGTCTCGCTCTTTCACCCAGGCTGGAGTGCAGTGGCGCAATCTCGGCTCACTGCAGGCTCCGCCCCCCAGGGTTCACGCCATTCTCCTGCCTCAGCCAGGATGGTCTCGATCTCCTGACCTCGTGATCCGCCCGCCTCGGCCTCCCAAAGTGCTGGGATTACAGGCGTGAGCCACCGCGCCCGGCCTAATATGCCTTTTTTCATGCCCCATTACACTGTGGCTTGTGTTTCCCTAATCATGTAGCTAGAAGTCCCACAACCCAAGATCCCTCTCCAGGCATCAATGTGCAGTTCTGAAAGATATGCACGCCTCCCACTGTTCCTTCATAGTGAATGACCGTAATAAACACCAGTGCAGCAGCCTAGGTTGTGTACCGTCAGGTCATCCACCTCCACAGAAAAGAACCAAAGCCAAAGAACCAAAGTACGTGGCACTGGCTGAGCTCCCATGCAAAAGCCACTTACACTTTGCCCACCACACAAGTGAGCCAGCTTAAAAGTGGATTCCCCAGCTGACACCCTGTGGAGAAAAGACAAGCCGACTCTGCCCAAACTGCAAATCGGGGAGCAAAATGATGTTATTATTGTTTTAAGCCACTATGGTCTTGGTGGTTTGTAACGCAGCAATATATAAGTGGAGAAATAAAAAACAATAGTGAGAGGGCAACATTTTTTCCATCCTTTTTGGGGGTAGGGGAATTAAGTACTCAGTTTCAAATATGCTCAAGTAGGGATGCTTGAGTAGGATAATAGGATATTGTAATGCCTAACCTTGTATTTACTAACCCTATTTTTAGATTTTCCCTTTTTGTCTCTTTAATTACCTAGCCTTGTTTCCCATATGAATAGACTCTCCCCTAGCTGGGAAAGCCGGACGAACTCCATCTGGCCCCTTGATTTACAAGACATTAATGGCTCCTTACCCAACCCCCTTCCTCAAGGAGTTAACCTGTGTAAGCAGATCCTCAGCATTTCAAAGGAGCCCAATTAACTGATAAGGTACTGGAACAATGTATGAAGTTCCCAGGATTTTGCTCAAAAAAAAAATAACAACATAAAACCTTGAGTCTGTGTCTGGCATAGCATCCATATCTAACTCTTATGAAGGATTTAGAGCCCCGCACCTGGTTCCGTTGCTTTTTTTGTGACCATTTGTCTTTTAAATTGTTTATTTCTCTGTAACCATTTGTTTTTTTTGATTCTTGCATGTTTTTACTTCTGTAGATTTATTGCATTTGAGCTCCCCTCCCCTTCCTAAACCAAGGTATAAAAATAAATCAGCCCCTTCCTCGGGGCTGAGAGAATTTTGGAGCGTCAAGCCCTCTCTTGGCCGCCGGCTTAAATAAAGTACTCTTAATTCGTCTCAAAGTGTGGCGTTTTCTCTAACTCGCTTGGGTATAACAATATAAGGAATAGCCTCAGGCAAGTTCTGCAGATATGAGAGGAGATAGTATAAAACTGAAAGGCCAATAAGGAATTATATTGAGGTATTATATAGGAAACTGAGAGGGGCTAGAGGGCCAAGACTAACACTTGAAAAATGGCTTTTTTTTTTTTTTTTTTTTTTTTGAGACGGAGTCTCACTCTGTCGCCTAGGCTGGAGTGCAATGGGGCTAATTTTTGTATTTTTAATACAGATGGGGTTTCACTACATTGGCTAGGCTGGTCTCAAACTCCTGACCTCGTCATCTGCCCACCTCAGCCTCCCAAAGCTGGGATTACAGGCATGAGCCACCATGCCTAGCCCTGAAAAATGGCATCTTTTATTTTTTATTTATTTATTTTTATTTATTTATTTATTTAGAGACAGAGTCTCGCTCTGTCGCCCAGGCTGGAGTGCAGTGGCGCGATCTCCGCTCACTGCAAGCTCCACCTCCTGCGTTCACGCCATTCTCCTGCCTCAGCCTCCCGAGTAACTGGGACTACAGGCGCCCGCCAACATGCCTGGCGAATTTTTGTATTTTTAGTAGTGACGGGGTTTCACCATGTTAGCCAGGATGGTCTCGATCTCCTGACCTCGTGATCCGCCCACCTCGGCCTCCTAAAGTGCTGGGATTACAGGCGGGAGCCACCTTGCCTGGCCAAAAATGTCATCTTTTAAAGCTTGGGGTTGGCCTCACAGGAGGGAATTTATAAGGAAAAAAGGGTTTGGTGTTATTGATGCCACGGGAAGTGTTTTAGGAAGTGTAAATATCAAGAAGGCAAGTAAAATGAAGACCAAAGGATATCAAAAGGATTCAAAAATGAGGTCATTAGCAAAAATCATCACTATGTGGACCATCAGGAATAGGAGTCAGAACGCTTCCACCCACTGCACCCTGGGCTACGTCTTACCAATTGCTTGAGTCAGGTGAGACAGCACATACTCACACACCACAAGTTATATAAATCAGTTTGTTACTTACAGATAGGCAGTAAGAGACAACAGAAGCCTAAGATTCATAACAAGCTAGTCCCCCAAGGCTTAAGAAAGCTTCTGAGGAGGATGGAGTCTCAACTGTACATTCCCCACTTATACTGCAGCTAGAATCCCTGAAAGGTAGCCCACGGTGGGTTATATACCTGAGGAGCAATGGAATGCACCGGGCAAAGGTTTGAAGGACATCCTTGTAAAGGAGACAGGAACAAAGTCAGGACTGTCCAGGACAGTTCTTCCCTATCTCAGTATATTGCATTTCCAGCACATCCTACAGTATTCTGAGAACTACAGACAAGGAGAGGGGAAAAACTGGATCACTGGCAGGGCACTTCTCATCCAAGTAATGAAAGGAGTGTGGTGCATCCAAATACCAGCTCTCTATGGCTTTGTTAGTTCTGGTTGTGACATTTTGCAACCTTAAACCAATTAAACTAAAGCAGGGCACCTTCAGCTCCCTCCAATGTGATGGGTACCAGATCCTCACATGGTAAGCCAGGGTCGGAGTTCTGTTAGTGTACACTGTGCCATTAGAAATGCTGGCATACTTGACCACTGGTAGGACAGGGGGTCACTCTGGTTGTTCACAGATTGAGGTCCAGGATGGCAATCCAACTTTTCACCAGGTTTCCCACAGCGGACACAGCTTGAGAAAGCCTAACAAAGGCATTATGTTTCCAGGCCTCTGCTGCCATGCTCCACAGAAAGAACAAAGTGACAGATTGGTGCCTCACTCCCCATCTCCAGAACACTGTCAGCCAAATGGTGAGTAACTCAGCCCATTGGGCACTGTGACCTCCTCCACAGTCAGTGATAATGTCCCCTGTTTTCATGTTGACAGTGGCTGCAGCCCATTTTACCCCTCAAGGCTTCAGCTTTGCTGAGCCATCTGTGAACTAGCAAAAGGTGTCAGAGTCTGCATCCTGTAATCATGGTCCCCATTTGGCTATGGGGATTCCTAGGTGGTGTAGGCACCATTCCACCTGCCAGATAGCTGGCCATCTTTACTTGTAGCTTACTTACTACCTCTTCTCCTAATCAGGCTCAGTCTTGAATATACCACTTCCAACCGATGATGCCTCTGTGCTAGGCTAACCCTGTTCTAATATCTAGGCTGCCTGTTAACCCAGGACAAGATGGAGATTTCTGGTTGGAGTACAACCTTAGTGTACTGGGTCAGCCTTTCAGTTTTCACTAAGGTCCAATAAGCTAAAAACTGCTTTTCAAAAGGGGTGTAGGGAGTGGTTAATCCAGAAGCCTAAAGGCCTTTAAACCACAGTGACCTCTTCTTTTTGCCAAAAGCTGCAGTCTGCATCATTTCCTAACACAGAGACTTGCAATTCAAATGGAGAGGTGTGCTCTAACTGCCCCAGGGCCATGGCCTGCCTAACAGCTTGTTGTAAAACCTAGACTGCCTCATCCTCCCTGGGCCCTCAATGCAAAGTAGCAGATTTCCTAGGTATCTGGTGGAGTGAAGCCAAAAGAATGAACAGGTAAGTTATGTGTTGTCTCCAATACCCAGAAAGTCCACCAATCAGGTGTTGGGCCTCCTTTTTCATAGTTGGCCAGTTAATGCTAACAGATTTTGATGGACAGATCTGGAATCTAGTGCTGAGCTCTAGCCCAGGTAGATCCTAAAAAGGTCACCAGTTTGGCTGATCCCTGGACTGTTAGGGTTAACTTCCCAGCCTGCTTGTCACATCCCTGTGACCATCAAGTCCCAGGCCTCTTGTGTGATCTGATCATCAAGGGCCACAATAACAATGTCATCTATGTAATGAATGCACCTGACCACTTTAGGCAAAAGCACAGCGGCGAAATCCCATCCCACCCACTGATGGCATACGGCAGGTGAGTTGAAATACTCCTGTGGCAGCACTATAAATGTATATTTTATCCTTTGCCATGTGAATACAAATTGATCTCTGCCCTCATCCCTCAAAGGGATCGAGAAGAATCCAGTAGCCAGATCAATAACTGCATCATACCACTTGTTGGAAGCCTCCATGTTGTGTTCAGTTACTGTGATGATATCTGGGCCACGAGTGTCAATATGTCTACTACAGTATTTAGCTCTCAATAGTTAATTGTCAGACTCTAGGCTCCACTGGCTTTCTTAACAGGCTAAACCAGACTGTTAAAAGTGGAACTGGTTGCCCACACACTTCTGCTTGAACTAAATATTGGATGAGGAGTTTGATGTCCTTCTTTCCCTCAGGGATATTATATTGTCTTTATTGTACCCTCTTCTAAGGTTTGGGGCGACTTGGTGATGCTTGCCTATGGACTTACCTTACTGTGATGGCTAAAATGTTTCTTTTAGTTGGGGCATAGCCCAGTAAGCACCATGAGGTTGTGCACTGCATTAGGTCAATCCCTATAATATGCTCAGCTAATGGAAACCCAACCACCAGCCTGTCATATCTGCTAAATGGCCACACTCATAAGTGAGAAAGCACCTCCCTATCTAGCATTTCCTTAATTCCCCACCCCACAAAATTCCAGAAGCCATCTGGAATTCATGCCATTCTTCAGGGTTAGGAACTACAATGGCTTGGGCCTCAGTGTCTAGCAGTTCCATGTAAATTAAAATCTGCCTCCATGTCCACTCTAACAGGTACATAATGCCTCCAGTCTCAGGGCAGGGTCAGAGGGCCAGGCTGAGGCCAGTGGAGACCTTGGTTCCACACCTGTTTCAGTTTAAAAATGTGTGGGTACAGAGAACTTGTGTTAGGGCCTGGGAAGATGACTCTCCCAGAGAGGCTAAAGGGGGTGCCAATGTTTCCACTTGTCTATAGACTTCCCTTTCCCAGTGCTTCTCCTGCATGGTTGGCACCTGTTGATTCTGTGAACTGCAAGGGCCTCCCTCTGATTGGTTCTGATAGCATGTATCAGATGGGGGGAGGCCATCAATCTCTTATTTAGGAACCCCCTGCTGCATCAGTCAGATCCACAGTCTGTGGAGTGGGGGCACTTGGAGGCTGCCCCACTACCAGCCCTTGGATTGCCCCCTACCAAGTTAGCCTTTTGTATTTAATTGTCAGATTAAATTTGTCAAATTTGTTCCCCATTCTGCTGCCAGGCTAGGAGAGTATGATAAAGCTTTTCGATGGCCTCGCCAAAGGCTATTCCAAGGGGAAGAAGTAAAATCAATTGGTTATCCCAGGGCCAAGGGCCCTGCTCTATGAAATCATCAATATTGCATCTAAACAGTATTGTATCATCCAATTCCCCCTTCTGGAGGTTGGATAGCCATGAGCCTGGGGCCACCCTGCACAAGGCTGTGACAGCCTTATGTCCTGATTGCCAAGGGCACAATGGAAGCTTAGGCAAACCACCCTGGATGGGAAAAGAGCCTAGAATGCTAGACACCAACCAAATAAGGAAAGATTCCAGCTTGTGGGCGTGGCGATCTACAGCCGTAGCTTGTTGGATCACCCTGAACTTCTGCTGCAACACTGGGTTGTGAGCCAATCTACCCAGGCTGTGCCATTCTTTTCATGACAGCAGAATGTTCTGCCACTCCTCATCAACTACCTGAGATAGCCAAGAAAACATGTCTTCTCTTGGTTTTTGCCCATAGCTGTCCTTGAGATCACTAATTTGTCTTTCTGTGAAGGAGAGCATTTTGATGGTTTCTTGCTGAGCTACCCCAACATTCTTGCACTGCTGGGTAAAGATGGGCTGCATCATGTCCATTCATTCCTTCTTAAGTGCCTCAGAGACTTTTCTTATAACCTCTTGGATGTCTTAGCATCTGAGTATCCATTTCCCAAGATCTCCATCCTGGAGAATGAGCAATCACATATGTGTCCCAAAGCTAGGGGACAGAGTTTCACACTCCTCTGTTTCCACATTCCTTTCTCTCTGCCTCAATCCATGCAGCCAGCTCATTCACATCTGTGGGGAGGTGACATATGTCCCACTTATCATTCCTCCTTCCCCATAAAACATCCTGCAGCAAGTCTGGCTCCTGCACCCCCAGACTGACCTCTCTTCCCTGGACTGGGTACTGAAGGGCATTGCCCCTCCCTCGTAGCCCATAAGTGGTGGTTCTGTCAGACCAAACTGTGCTGCTATACCAATTTTATGAAGCAGGTTCACTAATTACCAGTCCCAAAGGAGAACTCTCACTGCGTGAAGAATAGCAAAAATCATCACTATGCTAACCACCAGGAATCAGAACATTTCCACCCACAGCATCCTGGGCTGCAGTTTTACTAATTGCCTCAGTCAGATGAGACAGAATACATTCACCTGCCACAAATTATATGAATCAGGTTTATTGTTCACAGATAGGCAGTAAGAGACAACAGAAGCCTAAGATGCACAGCAAGCCAGTCCTCCAAGGTTCAAGAAACCTGCCAGGGTGGATGGAGTCTCCACTGCATGCTCCCCATTTGCACCACAGCTAAGGGACCCTGAAAGGTAACCCACCCTGGGTTATATACCTCAGGGGCAACAAGATATGCTGGGCAAAGCTTTGAAGGACATCTTTTTAGGGAAGGCAATCCAGGGCCCTATCTCAGCTTCTGTACCCTTGGTCTCCAATGCCAGGAGTGAGGATGCAGAAGGGACCCCATGGGGAAGGAGAGATTGGGGGAGGCAATTTCTCCTCTCCCCTCTTTCTCACCCCTTGTACATTAAACTCCTCCTTGCCCCCATGCTGGGGGGCACTTGGAGGCTTTCTCCGGGAAAGGGTTTTTAGCTTGAACTTTAAAGACCTGGGTGGATCAGGAAGAAGGACCCTGTACTTCTGTCCTTAATCAGATGAGGGCCAGGCAGGTGAGAATCTTATATTCAGGCATAGCCTGGAGGACCGAACCCACAGAATGATAATGGCGCAAAGTACCACGAAAGAGCGGAGGAAAAGTCTCTCTGACTGCACCCTAGGGTTTCATTTCTGCAAACAGATGACTGGGCCCCTGTTCATCCCCAACCTCACTGGGAGATTAGGCCTAAGAGGAGGGGATAACACCACTTTCACATGTCCTTGTTGAACAGCTCTCACATACTGGAGCAGCTGCGAGTCGATGGGTGTCTGATATCTGAATATGATTTATCCAAATTCACTCACATTTCGGACGTGGATTTATTTTCCAAGGGAATGTTGAGATTGCCACCATTAAAGGAAACTCAGTTACTTGCCTAAAGTGACAAAGACCTTCTTGACCCAACTCTAGTCAGCCTCCTTTATAAGTATTGAAAGCCCAGAACTTGGATTTTTTCTTTGATTCACTTATTCCAGTTTTAGCAAGAATCCTGCTAAGTTTAGTGAAAATTCTCCACCCTTGGTCTGATCACCCTAGATATTTTATCAAATTCCTATGTCTCACCTTGATATCTTATTACCCTGGCCTCCTGGCCTGTCTTTTGTATGTATGTGTGTGTGTGTGTGTGTGTGTGTGTGTGTGTGTGTGTGTGTGTTGTTGTTGTTGTTGTTGTTGTTGTTGTTTGCTTGTTTGTTTTTGAGATGGAGTTTTGCTCTTGTTGCCCAGGCTGGAGTGCAATGGCGCAATCTCGGCTCACCGCAACCTCCGCCTCCCAGGTTCAAGCGACTCTCCTGCCTCAGCCTCTCGAGGAGCTGGGATTACAGGCATGCGCCACCACTCCTGGCTAACTTTGTATTTTTAGTAGAGAAACGGTTACTCCATGTTGGTCAGGCTGGTTTCGAACTCACAACCTCAGGTGATCCATCCACCTCGGCCTCCCAAAGTGCTGGGATTACAGGCGTGAGCCACTGTGCCCGGCCTTCCTGGCTTGTCTTTAGCAAAAAACAAACAAACAAACAAACAAAAAACTGTTGGATCAGTTTAGCAAAGAATTACCCTACTTCTTAGTAATTTTTCAGCCACCAACCCCTGAGCTGATCCTTTGCTATGAATCTCCACTTGTTCTTTTGTATTTGGAGTTGAGCCCCATCTTCCCTACTGCAAAACTCCATTATAGTAGTCCCCTTGAATAAAATCTGCCTTACCATGTTTAGCTAGTGTCATGAATAATTTTTTCTTTAAAAAACACAACAGAACAGCACGAATCAATTCTAATAAATCAAAAAACACTAAAGAAAAAAGGTATAATCTAATTGGCTTACAGTAATGGATAGTTGAAATAATATGAATTGATGGCATATAACCAATTAGTAATAAAAAGTAAATTAATTTGAGTTCAGATATGCTTTAAATTCCAAAAAAGCATAGGAGAAGGAAGAGACTTCTTATCTGGATACAAATATTTTAATGTAACCAAATAACTAAATTTTATTAAACAAGTATGAAATTTAACCTAATTTATGAGTAAAAACATATGCCAAAAAGAGTAAACTGGGATGCATCAATCTCCTGAGAATTTGAGACACAAATAGTTTTAAACACATATGAAAATGGGTACTTCTAATAACAAATAGGTAATAAAGGAATGTGACTTTTAGAAATAAGTCCACTTAAATACCATCTGTGAACAATACATTCTTCAAACTCTTTCAGAGCTGCCTGTCCTCCGAATGGATGAGAGGCACCTACCCGCCAAGGGTTCAGGTGACATCAGAAGAAATGGCGCGGATCCTTACTGCCTTGTGCCTTGGCTTCCGCATCAGCGAACTCCGCCTTCGGTCTTCCAGGCAGCCAGTACTGCTTAGTCGGTAGCAGTGGCCCCACCAGCCCAGCCCCACAGTCCCTGGGTCTCCAGTCTTTCGCTCCTAACAACCCTACCTGCGCTATGGCGCTTGGGCCCAACTCCTCACCCGGATGCAGTGGGTTAGGGGTTGGAGGAACAGACTGACTTGAGCTCGGAGTCCTGAACCCAGACCTTCCAGGCCGGGGCAGTCCAAGGCAGTCCAAGTTTGGAGACCCAGTCCCTTCTCCGTTTCCAGATCTGCGAAATTCAGTAAAGCTATATCCAGGTGACCAGTAGGGGCCACGCGGCACTGAGAATGCAGAGAATCATGAGAGCCACTCTCCTTCCTCGCGCCCAGATCCCAACAGTCACCAGAACACTGCGGATCCCACTCTCTGCTCCCCAACCACAGTTACCTCGGCAAGTCAAGACCCCAGCCATTGTCGTCACCAGGGGAGAGAGGCAGAGGGAGATTTGGCTACAAAGAAAAAGAAGACAATGTGATCTTGAATCAGGATGCTACGCTGGTGACTTGGAAAATGGGAGGAGGAGGCCGGGCGCAGTGCCTCACGCCTGTAATCCCAGCACTTTGGGAGGCCGAGGCGGGTGGATCACGAGGACAGGAGATCGAGACCATCCTGGCTAACACGGTGAAATCCCGTCTCTACTAAAAATACAAAAAATTAGCCGGGCGTGGTGGCGGGCGCCTGTAATCCCAGCTACGGGAGGCTGAGGCAGGAGAATGGGGTGAACTCGGGAGGCGGAGCTTGCAGTGAGCCGAGATCGCGCCACTGCACTCCAGCCTGGGCGACAGAGCGAGACTCCGTCTCAAAAAAAAAAAAAAAGAGAAAAGAAAAGAAAGAAAATGGGAGGGAGAGCTATGAGCCAAGGAATGTCCCTGTAGAACCTGGAAAGTCCAAGGAAAGTTGCTTCTCCTCTGGTGCTTCTGGAGGGTGTCAGACACCGTTTGACATTTTCATTTCCACCGAAACTGATTGCAGATTTCTGACCCCTAGACCTATAAGGGAATAAAGACATATTGTTTTAAGCACCAGACCTGGGTTTAAGAGACCTTGAGTTTAGTGAAACAAATTGCCCAAGCTGAAGTAGAGAGCGAGAGAGGGAGAGAGAGAGACTCGTAAGGAGATATTTCTGCCCAGTTTCCATTTCGCTGGGTGGCACACGTGACAACCACTGCATTACAAAAACCACCATTCACCCAAGAGCGATCTTGAAAATTTAAAATGGACATTTCCTGAATGGCTCACGTTCAGTGTTGTGAAATTATTTTTTCTTTTAGAGCATTTTCGTATTTGTTGCCCTTTTTTTCTTTCCTTATATAGTCCATTCACCAAAACCAACAATACCCAAAATCCATGATTCAAAACCAAGGAGGGCTTTCACCCAGTGACCCACATCCTCACAAATACCGTGTCATCATGTCAAGAAACTTCAGGCAGAATAAGGAGGAATTTTATTTCAAGACCATTGTCCATTCTGTGCTATGCCTTTTTCTGTATCCTTCCAACACACTCAAACATTAACCTCTTGATTATAGAAAAAAAGACTTTTTAGAAACCAGGACCCCAAGGGAGGGGCTTTGGAGACCTTTAGCATTTTCTGTCAAGGAAACGCTTTGCCATAAGAGACTGTGGAGTGAGGTGGGGTGAGGGGGTCACCTGTGACCATTATCTTCCTGGCCAGCAAGAGGGCAGGGGACTGAGTGTAATCAGGTGTCTTCCAAGAGGTGGCAAGTGTGCCAATCATATAATTTAACTTAGTTTCTTCCCCTCCTCACACAATTTGCCACCATTCCCTCTGGCATTAGTCATTCAGCTACTGCCTTACCCACTGTATTTTGTGTAACTCTGTAATTTTAATTTTGGTATTGTACTATACATCCTGATATACATTTTGTTTCTTAGATTTTACTTTGCACTGAAAAAGCCACCTGTTTTTGGTATATATATATCTCTGCTTCATTAGTTGTGACTCCTGCAGAGCATGAAACTTCACACAAACTTGTATTCACTGCAGTACTTACTCATTCTGGTGATGAACATGCAGGTTGCCCCAACTCTCTGCTGCCTGAAATTGCTGCAATGACTAGATTCTATGAAGCCACTACAGAGCTAGGCTGGAATTTCATTCAGAGACATTCATAGAAGTGGGATTGCTGGGTACTCATCAAAAAGGCTATACAGAAATAAACACTTGTTTAATGCCCATACAGTGAAATCTAAGACCTAGATTGTTAAGATTAAGATCGTACCTTTATTTCATGTAGAAATTCATACTTGTAAGATTTTTAGTATGACAAATCAAAACACAGGAAGTACACCTAACTCACACTGGTCTCAGAAAAATTCCCAGGGGAACGTGCCTTGAGGTAAATCTAAAATAATGAGTAAACTTATGGTAAAGAACGAAGGATTTGGGAGAATCATCCAATTGAATGAAAATTAGACATGCATGAAATGTCCTCCCTTAGTAATTGAATCTGTCAGCAGTGACCTAAACCTGTGAATCCAGAGAGCTTACATGGCTCTGTCACTCCCACAACCCTCATGGCCTGATTTCAGCCCTTTGGGGAGAGTTTTGATTGGCTCTAGGGCTTCCTAAGGGATGCAGGATAAATTCTCTGACTTTAACACCTTCTCTGTGGATTTTTCTGGGCCAAATCCACAGAAGTGAAACACTAGAAACTTCCTTCTTCAGTTCTTTGAATTGAGTTTTAAGATCAGTGATATTTTTCTGTGAGGAAGCTGTCTCTCTTTTTATTTAGACAGAGGTACAAGGCAGGAAAAGACTTTTTCTTTTCCCTTTTTTTTTCTGTTTCCTTAAAACACACAAGCCGGGCGCGGTGGCTCACGCTTGTAATCCCAGCACTTTGGGAGGCCGAGGCGGGCGGATCACGAGGTCAGGAGATGGAGACCACGGTGAAACCCCGTCTCTATTAAAAAATACAAAAAAAAATTAGCCGGGCGTGGTGGCGGGCGCCTGTAGTCCCAGCTACTCGGAGAGGCTGAGGCAGGAGAATGGTGTGAACCCGGGAGTCGGAGCTTGCAGTGAGCCGAGATTGCGCCACTGCACTCCAGCCTGGGCGACAGAGCGAGACTCCGTCTCAAAAAAAAAAAAAAAAAAACACACACACACAAGATTGCGCTCAGGCATTCTCTTTATCAAACTCTTCCTGTAGCTGAAAGAGGGTCTGGCTGATTGTCACTTGTAGAAAAAAGCCAAAAGAACAAGAATGAGGCCGGGCATGGTGGCTCATGCCTGTAATCCCAGGACTTTGGGAGGCTGAGGCGGATGGATCACGAACTCAGGAGTTGGAGACCAGCCTGGCCTATATGGTGAAACCCTGTCTCTACTAAAAATACAAAAACTAGCTGGGTGTGCTGGCGTGCGCCTGTACTCCCAGCTACTCGGGAGGCTGAGGCAGAAGAATCGCTTGAACCCAGGAGGCGGGGCTGCAGTGAGCTGAGATCATGCCACTGCACTCTAGCCTGGGCGACAGAGTGAGACTCCGTCTCAAAAAAAAAAAGAAAAAAAAAAAAAAAGAATGAGGTGTAATTAAAAATAGAGTGAGTTTTATTATCCATGCTAGCAATGGGGAGAGTGGCCGGCCAAAATTTGCCACTCTCCAATTTCTGGAGAGAGGCCAAGCATTTCAAGAAGAGGAGCTTGTAATGCAGAGGGGCAAGAGGCAGGAGGTGCCCAGTTGGTGTCTCATTCTGATGGCTTATCTTAAATTATTGTTTCACCTGGTGAAGGGGCCAGTGACATTGTAGGCCCAATCAAGTTACAAATTAATGACGGTCAATCTTGCAGATAATCTCTAGCCAAGAGTGAATATTGTCCTTGAATTAATCTCCTACTGGAGAGAGAATTCTGGAGATGCCTGGTCTGCATCAGGATTCAGCCCCTGAAGCTTCTAAGGAAATATATGACCAGATAAGTGGGCATGGTATGAGGTTAACAAGCATCCAGGTAAATAAATGAGCATAAGGCATGGAGGCATAAGATGCGAAAGGGAAGGCAGTTTTAATGCCCATTCCAAGGCAGTAATTCAAGACAAAAGAAAACACATCTGCAGGGCTGGGCGTGGTGGCTCATGCCTGTAATCCCAGCACTTTGGGAGGCCGAGGTGGGCGGATCACGAGGTCAGAAGTTCGAGACCAGCCTGACCAACATGGCGAAACCCCGTCTCTTCTAAAAATGTAAAAATTAGCCGGGTGTGGAGGCGTGCCTGTAATCCTAGCTACTTGGGAGGCTGGGGCAGGAGAATCGCTTGAACCTGGGAGGCGGAGGTTGCAGTGAGCGGAGATCACGCCACTGCACTCCAGCCTGGGTGACAGGGCGAGACTCCGTCTCAAAAAAAAAAAAAAAAGAAAACACATCTGCAATTTGTCTCAAAGCTATGTCTAGAAACTGGGGAGAAAGAAGGAAAGAAACAAAGTTTTTAAAACGTGGTTTGAAGCTAAGCTGCTTGGTTACATTCCAACCTTCTGCAAGATTTTGCTGTTTTTTGTTATTATTAAAACAAGTAATAGGCCAGGCACAGTGGCTCACACCTGTAATCCTAGCACTTTGGGAGGCCAAGGCGGGCGGATCACCTGAGGTCAGGAGTTCGAAACCAGCCTGGCCTGAAACCCCGTCTCTACTAAAAATACAAAAAAAATTAGCCAGGCATGGTAGTGGACTCCTGTGATCCCAGCTACTTGGGAGGCTGGGGCAGAAGAATTGCTTGAACGAGGGAGGCAGAGGTTGCAGTGAGCAGAGATCACACAGCTGCACTCCAAGCTGGGCAACAGAGTGAGACATCATCTCAAAAAAAAAAAAAAAGTAATCAGAGCCTGGGCAACATAGTGAGACCTCATCTCTACTACAAAACAATAGAGACCAGCATGGTGGTACTCATGGTTGTGCATGCCTGAAGCCCCAGCTACTTGGGAAGCTGAGGCAAGAAGACTGTTTTGAGTCCAGGAGTTCGAGGCTACAGTGAGCTAAGATTGTGCCACTGCACTCCAACCTGGGTGACCAAGCAAGAATCTTTCTCATTCATTCATTCATTCTTTCATAAGTACATACAGAAACGACAATAATTTGGATGGAGAGTTTATTGAAACAATTGGGTGAGGAGTTACATGTTGATTATAGAGGGAAAAAGAAAGTTACAGAATTGTCTTCTTTACTACAATGAAACTTTAAATGACAAATTTTAAATGACACAATCTTAAATTGTGAAAGAGAAGAGAAATTGATTTGTTTCTAAGTGTCCACTCACCTATTTTATGAAAATCCTCTCTGTGCTTAGGGGTAAAGAGCAGACAATAGATTATCCAATTCTCTGCTTTGCTGAAAGCGGAACCCTCTTCCTTCTTAGAAATCCCTGAGAAAGGCCGGGCGCGGTGGCTCACGCTTGTAATCCCAGCACTTTGGGAGGCCGAGGCGGGCGGATCACGAGGTCAGGAGATCGAGACCACGGTGAAACCCCGTCTCTACTAAAAATACAAAAAATTAGCCGGGCGCGGTTGCGGGCGCCTGTAGTCCCAGCTACTCGGAGAGGCTGAGGCAGGAGAATGGCGTGAACCCGGGAGGCGGAGCTTGCAGTGAGCCGAGATTGCACCACTGCACTCTAGCCTGGGCGACAGAGCGAGACTCCGTCTCAAAAAAAAAAAAAAAAAAAGAAATCCCTGAGAAAATTATCTTGGACGAAAACTCACAAGTCCAACTTTTGGTGTTTTAAGGAAGCCAGTCTCATTGGCGAGGCGGGGTCCTGCATGCCTCAGGTGCCTACTCAGATAGATGCCATGGGAAAGTGGGGTGGGGCTCAGAGCAGGCAGGCAATTGCAGAGCATGGCCGGAGAGGAGGGCGCTGGTGATGAGTGCTTCAGCTTGCTCAGGACAAAGGAAGGAGAACAGAGGTTCTTGAAATGGCTCTGGACGAAGGAGGGAGAATATAAGTTGTTTTATGTGTTTGATATCTAGGAGTGAGAAAAAAGTACAATGTTTCCACCCAGTTCTGAACTAAGGGCCTTTTGTGTGTTAGGCAAGTATGATAATTACTATACCAAGGAAACATGTGGGTAGAATTCCCTCCAAGTGGAGGATGGTATGTGTATGTCTGGATAATCCATGTTTGGAAACATTTCCTGTTCACATTTTTTTTATTTGCCTGTAATCCTTTCATATCTCTCAGACTTTTCACTTATTAAAATCAACAATATCACATCCTGATTGATATTTGCCTACCACAAATGAGTAGCTGTGTTCACCAAATATATTTGCTAGATTGCCCGGCAACCTATTCATCACACCCAAAAGAACTAGAGACATCCCAAGTGCCAGCCGTCACATGAATAAGTTTGCACAGAATAATCAGTTCCAATAAGAAAGAACAATCTACAGCTATATGTATGAACCTCACAAACTTGACAAAAATAAAACAGACACAAAAGGGGACGCACTCTGTGGTTCCATTGATTTAAATTACAAAGCTAGCAAGACTCCCTTCAGCTGTTAGAAGTCAGAACACTGGTTCCCTCTGGGAAGAGTGGGTAGTGACTAGAAAAGAACTGGAGATACTGTTGAGCCATGTGCTGGTTAGGTGGGTATGTTCAGTTTAAGTAGAATCATCAAGATAGATATTTATATGAGGGAGAGATTGATTTTTTGAACAAGGAATTGGCTTATGCAACTGTGGGCTGCCTAGTAAGTGCTAAATCCATAGGACAGGCTGTTAGAAAAGGCAGGCCATCAGGAAGGACAGACTGGAAACAATAAAGAAAACCAATGAAACCAAAAGTTGGCTCTTTGAAAAGTTCACTGAAATTGACAAACATTTAGCAAGATTGACTAAGGGGAAAAGAAGACTCAGATTACTAAACTCAGAAATTAAAGTGGAGACATTACTACCAATTTTGCAGAAATAAGAAAGGATTATTAAAGAATACTATGGACAATTATATGCCAGCAAATTGGATAACCTAGATGAAGTGGACAACCTTCTAAAAGCACACAATCTACCAAAATTTAATCATAAATAAGCAGAAATCTGCATAGACCTGTAACTGGTAAAAATATTGAAGAAGTAATCTGTAATATCTCAACAAAGAAAAGTCCAGAACCAGATGGCTTCACTATTGAATTCTACCAAATTTAAAGAATTAACACCCATCTTTCAAATTTAAAGAATTAACACCCATCTTTCTCACATTCTTCCACAAAATCAAAGAGGAGGGAATATTTCCAACTCATTTTATGAGGCTAGCATTATCCTGATACTAAAGCTAGACAGAGACATTACAGAAAATGAAAACTACTGACCAATATCCCTTATGAATATTCACGCAAAATTCCTCAACAAAATACTAGCAAACTGAATTTAGCAAAATATTGAAAGGTTTATACACCATAACCAAGTAGGATTTGTTCCTGGAATGTGAGGATGATTCAGCATACAAAAGTCAATGAAATATATACCACATTAACTGAATGAAGGGAAAAAAAAACTATAATAATCTTAACTGATACAGAAAAAGTACTTGACAAAATTCAGCACCTTTTTGCCAGGTGCAGTGGCTCACACCTGTAATCCCAGCACTGTGGGAGGCTGAGTCAGGCAGATCACTGGAACTCAGGAGTTCGGAGGGGGAAAAAAAACCAAGCCTGCCCGCTCTGAGCCCCACCCCCCATTTCCCATGGTGTCTGAGTAGGCGCCCAGGGCGAGCAGGATCCCCCTCACAGGCGAGACTGGCTTCCTTGGAAAACCAATAGTCGGACTTGCAAGTTTTCCTCTAAGATAATTTTCTCAGGGACTTCTAAATGTGGTATTGTACGCCTATGATCCTCGCTACTTGGCAGGATGAAGTCGAAGGATTGCTTGAGCCCTGGAGGTCCAAGCTGTAGTGAGCCGAGATCGCGGCCACTGCACTCCAGCTTGGGTGACAGAGCAAGACCCTGTCAAAACAAACAAAACACACACACACACACACACACACACACACACACACACACTTTAAACCAGGAATAGAAGGAAACTTCCTCAACATGATAATGCCCAATTATGAAAAACATACAACTAATATCATTCTCAACAGCGAAAGACTGAAAATTTTTCTCCTACAATCAGGAATAATGGGTGCCCACTTTCACCATGTTATTTAGCACAATATTGGCAAGGAAAAAGTAAAATTATCTATGTTCACAGATAACATGACTTTTTTTTGAGAGATGGGATCTCTTTTTGTCACCCAGGCTGGGGTGCAGCAGAGCAATTATGCCTCACTGCAGCCTCGACTTCCCTGGTTCAAGCGATTACCCTGCATCATCCTCCGGAGTAGCTGGGACCACAGGGGCCTGCCACCACGCCCTGCTAATAAAAAAAATTTTAGAGACTAGGGTCTCGCTATGTTGCCCAGGCTGGTCTCGAACTCCTGGACTCAGGCGATCCTCCTGCCTTGGCCTCCCAAAGTGCTGGGATTACCGGTGTGAGCCACCAAGCCTGGCCGTGACACGATTTTTATATATAGAAAACCCTGAAAATTACACACACACACACACACACACACACACACACACACACACACACAAACTGTTACAGCAAATAAATTCAGCTAAACAATGATAAACAACCACATGAGTTCCGGCAGAGAGCGCGGTGGGAAGCGGAGCGCGGCCAGCTGCTCTGTGGCCCTGCAGACCCTCTGATCCTGGACCTGAGGAGGAGGCGGGGGCCCGGCCCCGCGGCGGCCTCTGCTCTGCAGGCTCCCAGAGTCCTTGCTGTGTCTCCCACCGGCCAGGCCCAGGCCTGAGGCAGCGTCGAACCTCTCTTCCCTTCCCACCTCGTGACCTGGTGGCCGTCTGGTCTTCCAGAAAACCCTGCCGGGCCTAGACTAAGCCCTGGCCGCCAGGACGCAGCGCCTTTGTGTGGCGGCGGGTGTCTGGGGAGGGAAGAATCGCGCGGAGGCTGCCGGGGTGTGCAGGGACCGGAAAGGCGGAGCTGGGGATGCAGGTTCGGTCGCCTCTTTAGGCCACTGCGCCACGCAGATTGGGTCCAGAAGGTGCCGTTAAGTTTCTTCCCAGAAACTGTCAAGGTGGTGGTATGTTTCTGGCCCTTGCACTTTTATTGTACTAAAATCAACGGCCAAACTCTACTATTTATAGCAATCAAAGTATTCACCCATGCGCCCAATTTCTTTGCAAATGCCAAGCAAGAAAACCTCAGGTAGATGGAGGGAACAGATCATTTGACTTTTTTTTTTCTTTAATTTCACTATAGTGTCCTCCTCCACACATACCAGGGTGAAGTTTTGTTTTTTAAGATGAAACAAATTTGTCATTAATGAAAGCATTGTCAAAATCTTACTTCTCAAAGGTCCTCAGCTTCTGAATCACCTGGAAGCTTCTAAAAATTAAGACTTGTGGGCCATACCAGAGACCCTCTGCACTAGAAGGGGGTATGGCAGGGAATCTTAGGAATAGTCCACCTGGAGAATCACGAGCATAAGTTCTGGGCCTCACATTCCCTCAGAAGAGTCCCATGAACCTGTGGTCAGCAGCTTAGGGCTGGTCTTCTTTACTGATCTGAGGGACAATGGGAAGCTTAGGACTCCCTGCATGGCATCTCTCCCACCCAGTGGAGAACAGCTCAACACATTTCCTCATTAACTGCAAAGTTAAATGGAAGCATATGCTATGAAAATGCCACAAAAAGCTGTTGCTAGATGAAAATGTCAAAATTTGCTTTAAATTATCCTGGGGGCTTGGCAGAGGGAGGAGAAACTAATTGTTGAAGTAGGATCGTGGAAATAAGGAGGTCCATAATATCCTCTATAATCCTTTTTTGTCATAAACAGGGGTTTATAAAACTACCTAGTATAGCATGGTGGTCAAGAACACCAGTTCTGGAGACAAACACACCTGGTGGTGTCCCTTCCCAGCTAGCATAACCTCAGCACATTGTTCAAGCCTTAACTTGCTCAAATGTAAACCCGAAATGACAAGGATAGATCTTGACTCAGGAGGCTTGACAAGGCTAAAAGTAATACTAAAAATAAAAGCAGTAGCTACTTCTGTAAGTTGAGCACTGTCTGAAACATTTCAGGGAGTTTTTCTTAATTGAGTTTATGATAATTCTATGCGGTAGATACTGTATCCATATCCATTTAACCAGCACAGACAGAGTCATGAAGAAGCCAAATAGCTTGCCTGAAACCCTACACATGATGAGAAAGTGGCAGAGGAAGGAACTGTACTCAGATATTTTGGCTCCAAAGATCCCTGCCAGATCTGCCCTGCCAGTTCATAAGGACTAAGGAGATGCCTCCTCTCTATACTACCATCCAAATGCTTCGCAATCAGTATTTTTTAAAGTATAAAACATTGAGAAGAACATCTAAATACTAGAAATAGGTTTAAAAATTAGTTCATAGATTCATAGATGCATAAATCTTAACAAATTACCTTTCCAAAATTCTATGCCTCTTCTTTATATAAGTAACTACTAGGAAATAGTTTATTATACAAGAAAGTACAAACCAATTATTTATCAAATGTTCCTCAACTTAAATTAGGACATCGAGTTTTTATATTATAAATAGCAAATGTAAAAGTGTGCAATTCACCATAATCAAAAAAAATTATTGGGGGGGGGGTGGGTGGAGGGAAAGGGGGAGAATTCATGACTAGTCTTTTAAGTAAGAAAGAAGAGCTACTGCCACAGGCGGTTTCCGTAGTGTAGTGGTTATCACGTTCGCCTAACACGCGAAAGGTCCCCGGTTCGAAACCGGGCGGAAACAAGAAGCGTAGCTTTTTATTCCACCGCTAGTTGTGCTTTTGAGTATTTTCATTTGAACGAATAGAATCTTTGCGTTTTGCCGAGCACGTGAACCCTCAACTTCTGTACTCCTTCCGTCACCCGGCGACGTGGCGCTGAATCCCGCGTCACACCTTTCTCTACCCCACGCCGAACCCTCGCCCTCATCCTCCTTTTCTGATCTCCGTCTGAGTGGCCCCGGTGGTGTCAATCCCAATAGGCACCGCAGTCCCAGAACTCCACCCGCCTGCACCTCGAAGGTGAGACTGGCTTTCTTGGAATCCAGGGAGCAGCACTTGCGGGTTTTTCGTGGAGGGAGTTTCCTCGGGGATTTCTAAGGAACAGCGCTTCGCTTTGAGCCCTTCGGGGAATTGGACTTGCTCTTTTTTTGCTGAAGCACAGAGAGGAAACACTTTTTTTTTTTTTGTTTTTGAGACAGAGTTTCGCTCTTGTTGCCCAGGCTGGAGTGCAGTGGCACGATCTCGGCTCACTGCAACCCCCGCCTCCCTGGTTCAAGCGATTCTCCTGCCTCAGCCTCCCGAGTAGCTGGGATTACCACCACGCTCGGCTAATTTTTGTATTTTTAGTAGAGATGGGGTTTCGCCATGTTGGCCAGGCTTGTCTCGAACTCCTGACCTCAGGTGATCCACCCCCTTCGGCCTCCCAAAGTGCTGGGATTACAGGTGTGAGCCTCCGCGCCCAGCCAAAACAGAATTTTTGACAGCTCTTAAACTTTCACCATGGATTGTGCACTTGAACAAGGATATAAAAGTGTGTTTGAATTCGAACCAATTAAAAGAAATTCAGCATTTTTCTCTTCTGTCCGGTTATCTATTTATTACCTCTCAGCTCCAAAATCACTTTTCCTTGCTCCATAACAATGGAACGGAGCTGGGCCCTTTAAGTATTTTCTTTCCCAGTTTAGCTCAATGTTAACTTTTGTCAATAGAGGGCGATGGAGAGACATTGCTGGAGGAAATAATCTCTCGTTACTGTGCACAGTGGCCTGGCTCCCACAGCCTGAGCAGTTTCCCTAGTAGGAACCTCCTGCAGTGCATGGGAACCTCCTTTAGAGCATCTCTGGTAACAGACTTCCCCATGAACAGTTTTCCTTGGTACTCTAGATGGCACATGACCTGCACCTTCCGCTGGAGCACTTTTTTTCTACCCTCCCAACCTGGATGCAGGTCTAGATCTCAGCCCTGGTGGGGAAGAGAATACTTCTTTGTGTGCTCGATCTCAGCCCTCAGCCCTAGGGGTGGTAGCTGCTTCTTATATGGGCCAGGCTGGTCTGGAACCCCTGACCTGAGCTGATCCGCCCACCTCGGCCTCCCAAAGTGCTGGGATTACAGGCATGAGCCACCGCGCGAAGGTGACACATTTCTTTCACTAATATTTATTGAGTGCCTATTATAAACTAGGCTATGTGTTAGACAGTAGGGCTTCATTGGTGAACAAGAACAGACATTGTACCTGCCTTAATAGAACTTACATTCCATTGAGGGAGAAACACATTAATCAAGTTGGCTTACAAACTAATGTAAAACTTGCTACGAGGAGAGATACATTTTGCTATGAGTAATGCAGGTGTCCCACACTTAAATGTTTAGGAAAGTCCCTAGAAAATTATTGTTTTGGAGTCTAGAGAATGCATTGGAGAAAGAAGAGTTTTCCAAGAATAGGAAATGGCAGGTAAAAAGGCCCTGTGGTGGGAGATAACCTTATAAATAAGAGGAATTAATACACTAGAGCCAGTGTAGAAAGCGTAAGGCAAAAAAATGGTATGATTTTAAATAATACTAGAGAAGTAGTTAAAGGTCTAGCATGCATGACATTTCAGGCCATTTTAATAATGGCCTCCTCTACCCTTTATCATCTCAGAATATACAGAATCTGCAATATGGTCTGATTTTATCTAAGGGACAGCCTATTACATTTACTTCCAAGAATCTGAGAGAATTCATAAAATCAGAAGAATCATGTAAGTCCTCTTGGTCCACTAGGAACAAAAACTACAGTCCTACTGGAATTTCAAGTCTCTGTTGCCCCCTTGGTGTTTTGAGTTTTGTCCTTTTTAACTAAAGTTACGGATGTTAACTGAAATAAACACTAGAGGTCATGATAATTAAAAGTAGAAAAAATTCCCTGAATTACCTGTCTAGGGAGGTCATAGTCCCCATATACTAGCCATATGTTAAAAATCAGAAGAAAATTAAATGGCCCTAACAGACCTATTCGGAACATTCCACCCAATAGCAGCAGAACATACATTCTTCTGAAGTGTACACAGAACATTTTCCAGGATAGATCACATTAGGTTACAAAGCATGTCTTTAAAAAATTAAGAAGATCAAAATTATACCAAGTTTCTTTTTCTTCCTTTCTTTTTTTTTTTTTTGGATATAAGGTCTCGCTCTGTCATCCAGGCTAGAGTGCAGTGGCACAATCTCAGCTCACTGCAACCTCCCAGGTTCAAACAATTCTCATGCTTCAGCCTCTCCAGTAGTTGGGATCACAGGTGTGCACCACCACACCTGGCTAATTTTTTTTTTTTTTTCTGAGACGGAGTTTGACTCTTGTTGCCCAGGCTGGAGTACAATGGCACAATCTCGGCTCACCGCAACCTCTGCCTCCCAGGTTCAAGCAATTCTCTTGCCTCAGCCTCCCAAGTTGCTGGGATTACAGGCGCCCGCCACCACGCCCAGCTAATACTGTATTGTTAGTAGAGACAGGGTTTCTCTATGTTGGTCAGGCTAGTCTTGAACTCCCAACCTCAGGTGATCCGCCCGCCTCGGCCTCCCAAAGTGCTGGGATTACAGGCATGAGCCACTGCGCCCGGCTAAACAATCTAATTTTTATACCTCAAAGAAGTAGAAGAACAAATTAAGTCCAAAATTAGCAGAAGGGAGGAAATAATAAACTTTTTTTTTTTTGAGACAGAGTCATTCTCTGTCACCAGGCTGGAGTGCAGTGGCACGATCTCGGCTCACTGCAACCTGTGCCTCCAGGATTCAAGCAATTCTCCTGTCTCGGCCTCCCGAGTAGCTGGGACTACAGGCGCCCGCCAGCACGCCTGGCTAATTTTTGTATTTTTAGTAGAGACCGGGTTTCACTATATTGGTCAGGCTGGTCTCCAACTCCTGACCTCAGGTGATCCAACCGCCTAGGCCTCCCAAATTGCTGGGATTACAGGCGTGAGCCACCGCACCCGGCCTCAAACTCATTTTATGAGGCTAGAAATACCCTGATATCAAAGACAGATACATTAGCAAGAAAACTACAAGCCAGTATCCCTGGTGAACATAGATGCAAAAATCTTCAACAGAATATTAACAAACTGTATTACTGTATTCAACAGCACATTAAAAGAATCATACACTATGAACAAGTGGAATTTATCCTTTGGATGCAAAGATGCTTCACATACAAAAATCAATTAATTGATTGCATGGCCTTATATAGAGAACACCCTAAAGACTCCATTTTAAAAACTGTCAGTTAAGTTGCAGGATATGAAATCAGCATTAAAAAGTAATTGTGTTTCTATGCACTAGCAACAAACTAGCTGAAGAGAAAATTAGGAAGATAATCTCCTAATACAGTGGCACCAAAAATAATAAAATACTTAGTTAAACTTAACTAAGAAATTGAAACTCTTGTGCACTGAAAACTATAAAACATCCATCAAAAAGACACAAACAAATGGAAAGACATCCCATGTGCATAGATTGGAAGACTTGAAGTTTCCATACTACCCAAAGTGATTTACAGATTTAATGCAATCTCTATCAAAATCCCACTGGCATTTGTACAGATAAAGAGAAAACAATTCTCATATTATATGAAACTACACAGGAGCCTGAATCACTAAATAATCTTGAGGAAAAAAAACAATAAAGCATGAGGCATTACAATTCTCCAGCCCTCTCTTCTGTTCCCTTGGTCTCTATGTTTGTCTTTGTACCAGTATCATACTGTTTTTTTTGTTGTTGTTGTTGTTTGGTTTGGTTTATTGTTTTTGTTGTTGTTGTTGCTGCTGCTGCTGCTGTTGTTTAAGACAAGGTCTCAGGCAGGGCTCAGTGTCTCACACCTGTAATTCCAGCACTTTGGGATGCTGACGGGGGTGGATTGCTTGAGCCCAGGAGTTCAAGACCAGACTGGGCAACATGGTAAAATCCTCTCTCTACAAAAATTACAGAAAATTAGCCAGGCCTGGTGGCCTGCCCCTGTAGTCTCAGCTACTTGGGAGGCTGAGGTGAGAGGATCACTTGAGCCCAGGAGGCAGAGGTTGCAGTGAGCAGAGATTGCGCAGCTGCATTCCAGGTTGGGCAACAGGGCAAACATAGGGGAAAAGCTTTAGAACACTGGTCTTGGCAATTACTTCATGGATAAGACACCAAAAGCACAGGCAAAAATAGAAAAATTGGACTACTCCAAATGAAGGAGGCTCCACACAGCAAAGGAAACAATCGAGTGAAAAGGCAACCTGTAGAATGGGAGAAAGTATTTGCAAACCATATACCTGTTAAGGAGTTAATTTCCAAAATACAGAACTGCTACAACTCAGTAGCAAAACAAACAAACCTCTAACAATCTGATTTAAGAAGGGCTAATAGACATTTATCCAAAGAAGACATGCAAATGAGCAACAATGTTCAATGTCACTAATCATCAAAAAAATGCAAATCAACCTGACAATGAGATTCACATCACACCTGTTAGGATAGCTATTGAGAGGTGACAGCGTGCTGGCAGTCCTCACAGCCCTCGCTCGCTCTCGGAGCGTCCTCTGCCTGGGCTCCCACTTTGGTGGCACTTGAGGAGCCCTTCAGCCCACTGCTGCACTGTGGGAGCCCCTTTCTGGGCTGGCCGAGGCGGGAGCCGGCTCCCTCGGCTTGCGGGGAGGTGTGGAGGGAGAGGCGCCAGCGGGAACCGGGGCTGCGTGCGGTGCTTGCGGGCCAGCTGGAGTTCCAGGTGGGCGTGGGCTTAGCGGCCCCGCACTCGGAGCAGCTGGCCAGCCCTGCCGGCCCCGGGCAATGAGGGGCTTGGCACCCGGGCCAGCAGCTGCAGAGGGTGTACTGGGTCCCCCAGCAGTGCCAGCCCACCGGCGCTGTGCTCGATTTCTCACCGGGCCTTAGCTGCCTTCCCACGGGGCAGGGCTCGGGAGCTGCAGCCCGCCATGCCTGAGCCTCCCACCCCCTCCATGGGCTCCTGTGCGGCCCAAGCCTACCCGACGAGCGCCACCCCCTGCTCCACGGTGCCCAGTCCCATCGACCACCCAAGGGCTGAGGAGTGCGAGTGCATGGCGCGGGACTGGCAGGCAGCTCCACCTGCAGCCCCGGTGCAGGATCCACTGGGTGAAGCCAGCTGGGATCCTGAGTCTGGTGGAGATGTGGAGAACCTTTATGTCTAGCTCAGGGATTGTAAGTACACCAATCAGCACCCTGTGTCTAGCTCAGGGTCTGTGAATGCACCAATCGACACTCTGTATCTAGCTGCTCTGGTGGGGCCTTGGAGAACCTCTGTCTAGCTCAAGGTTTGCAAACACACCAATCAGCACCCTGTGTCTAGCTCAGGGTTTGTGAGTGCACCAATCGACACTCTGTATCTAGCTGTTCTGCTGAGGCCTTGGAGAATCTTTGTGTCTAGCTCAAGGATTGTAAATACACCAATGAGCACTCTGTATCTAGCTCAAGATTTGTAAACACACCGATCAGCACCCTGTGTCAACCTCAGGGTGTCCATGCTCTGTATCTAACTGATCTGATGGGGAGGGGGAGAACCTTTATGTCTAGCTCAGGGATGGTAAACGCACCAATCAGCGCCCTGTCAGAACAGACCACTCGGCTCTACCAATCAGCAGGAGGTGGGTGGGGCCAGATAAGAGAATAAAAGCACGCTGCCCGAGCTAGCAGTGGCAGCCCACTCCGCTCTACTTCCATGCGGTGGGAGCTTTGTTCGTTTGCTCTTTGCAATAAATTTTGTTACTGCTCACTCTTTAGGTCCATATTGCTTTTATGAGCCGTAACACTCACCGCGAAGGTCTGCAGCTTCATTTGAAGCCAGCGAGACCACGAGCCCACCGGGAGGAACGAACAACTCCAGACGTGCCGCCTTAAGACCTGTAACACTCATTGCGAAAGTCTGTAGCTTAACTCCTGAACCAGCAAGACCACGAACCCACAAGAAGGAAAAAACTCCGAACACATCTAAACATCAGAAGGAACAAACTCTGGACACGCCGCCTTTGGAACTGTAACACTAACTGCGAGGGTCCGCGGCTTCATTCTTGAAGTCAGTGAGACCAAGAACCCACCAATTCTGGACACTTAATAAAAACAAATGAAAATAAAAGGCAATGTGCAAAATGGGAATTCTTGTTTCTTCACTGTAGGTAGCAATGCACAATGATAGTCACTAGGAAACAGTAGGGCGGTTTCTCCAAAAAATTTAAAATGTAACTAACTTACGACTGTGCTGGCTATTTGTCCAAAAGAACTGAAATAAGAATCTGGAAGACACATACCACTTCTGTATTCATTGCAACCAAAGAATTCACAACTGTCAAGAGGTGGAGGCTGGGCGTGCAGTTGCGCACGCTTGTAATCCCAGCACTTTGGGAGGTTGAGTCGGGTGGATCTCTTGAGGCCAGCAGTTTGAGACCAGCCTGGCCAACATGACGAAACCCCATCTCTACTAAAAATGTAAAAATCAGCCGGGCATAGTGGCGCATGCTTGTAATCCCAGATACTCGGGAGGCTGGGGCACAATAAGCTTGGACCCAGGAGGTGGAGGCTGCAATGAACCAAGACAGTGCCACTGCACTCTAGCCTGGGTGACAGAGCAAGACTGTCTCAAAAAAGAAAAAGTGGAAACAGGCCTGGCTCAGTGGTCACACCTATAATCCCAGCATTTTCAAAAGCTGAGGCAGGAGATCAGGAGTTTGAGAAACGAGAAAAAATTTTAAGTTTTAGTTACTTGATGTGGGTTTTATTATACATTTTGCTAGGAATAGTAAACGTCGATTTTTCTTGTGATTTAAAATATGTATTTTATTATCGTAAGAACACTTGACATGAGATTTATGTTCTTAACAAATTTAAATGTATAATATACAGTTGTCCCTTGCTTTGTGGCAGAGATTGATTCCAGGACCTCAGGCAGATACCAAAATCCCCGCATAATCAAGTCTTGCAGTTGGCCCTCTGAAACCTGCCTCGCCTGCATAAAAAGCTCTCTCTTTGTGCAGGTTTCACATCTTGCCAATAGTGCATTTTTGATTTGCTAGTTTGGTTGAAAAAAAAATCCATGTATAGGTGGACCAATGCAGTTCAAACCTGTACTGTTCAAGAGTCAACTGTAGTATCGTTAACTATAGGCACAATGTTGTACAGAGATTTCTAGAACTTTTCCATCATGTATGATATGGTTTGATTGTGTCCCCACCCAAATCTCACCTTGAATTGTAATAATCCCCACGTGTAAAGCGTGGGGCCAGGTGGATATATTGAATCAAGGGGGTGGTTTCCCCCATACTCTTCGTGTGGTAGTGAATAAGTCTGATGGTTTTATAAACGGGAGTTCCTCTGCACAAGCTCTCTTGCCTGTGGCTATGTAAGACACGTCTTTGCTGCTTCTTTGCCTTCTGCGGTGGTTGTGAGGCCTCCCCAGACATGTGATACTGTGAGTGAAGGGGTGGGTTGCCCCTCCACACTTGTGGGTGTTTCTCGTTAGGTGGAACGAGAGACTCGGAAAAGAAAAAGACACAGAGACAAGGTATAGAGAAAGAAATAAGCGGGCCCAGGCCGGGCGTGGTGGCTCACGCTTGTAATCCCAGCACTTTGGGAGGCCGAGGCGGGCGGATCACGAGGTCAGGAGATCGAGACCACGGTGAAACCCCGTCTCTACTAAAAATACAAAAAATTAGCCGGGCGTGGTGGCGGGCGCCTGTAGTCCCAGCTACTCGGAGAGGCTGAGGCAGGAGAATGGCGTGAACCCGGGAGGCGGAGCTTGCAGTGAGCCGAGATTGTGCCACTGCACTCCAGCCTGGGCGACAGAGCGAGACTCCGTCTCAAAAAAAAAAAAAAGAAAGAAATAAGCGGGCCCAAGGGACCAGCGTTCAGCATTTGGAGGATCCCGCCGGCTTCTGAGTTCTCTTAGTATTTATTGATCATTCTTGGGTGTTTCTCGGAGAGGGGGATGTGGCAGGGTCATAGGATAATAGTGGAGAGAAGTTCAGCAGATAAACACATGAACAAAGGTCTCTGCATCATAGACAAGGTAAAGAATTAAGTGCTGTGCTTTGGATATGCATACACATAAACATCTCAATGCCTTACAGAGCAGTATTGTTGCCCGCATGTCCCACCTCCAGCCCTAAGGCGGTTTTCCCCTATCTCAGTAGGTGGAACATACAATCGGGTTTTATACCGAGACTTCCATTGCCCAGGGAGGGGCAGGAGACAGATGCCTTTCTCTCGTCTCAACTGCAAAGAGGCATTCCTTCCTCTTGTACTAATCCTCCTCAACACAGACCCTTTACGGGTGTCGGGCTGGGGGACGGTCAGGTCTTTCCCTTCCCACGAGGACATATTTCAGACTATCACATGGAGAGAAACCTTGGACAATACCTGGCTTTCCTAGGCAGAAGTCCCTGTGGCCTTCCTCAGTTTTTGTGTCCCTGGGTACTTGAGATTAGGGAGTGGTGATGACTCTTAAGGAGCATGCTGCCTTCAAGCATCTGTTTAACAAAGCACGTCTTGCACAGCCCTTAATCCATTTAACCCTGAGTTTGACACAGCACATGTTTCAGAGAGCACGGGATTGGGGGTAAGGTTATAGATAACAGCATCTCAAGGCAGAAGAATTTCTCTTAGTACAGAACAAAATGGAGTCTCCTATGTCTACTTCTTTCTACACAGACACAGAAACAATCTGATCTCTCTTTCTTTTCCCCACATGTGAGTCCATAAAACCTCTTTCCTTTATAAATTACCCACTCTCAGGTATGTCTTTATTAGCAGTGTGAGAACAGACTAATACAATGTATAACTGCAACTTTGTTGATTAGCAACTTCCTGTTTCCCCTTCTCCCAAGCCCCTGGCAACCACCATTCTCTCTGATTCTGAGTTTGATCATTTTAGATATCTCATGTAGAATTAAGTAGTTAACAAATTAAATTTGTTAATATAACAAATTAAGATTAATAAAGGTTAATCTAAAATAGAATTAATTTGTTCTTTTAATGGCTTATTTCACTTTGCATATTATCCTCCAGGTTCATTTTCTTTTTTATTATTATTTTATTTTATTTTATTTTGAGATGGAGTTTCACTCTTGTCACCCAGGCTGGAGTGCAATGGTGCAGTCTCAGCTCATTGCAACCTCTGCCTCCCTGGTTCAAGGGATTCTCGTGCCTCAGCCTCCCGAGTACTTGGGACTACAGACATGCACCACCACACCCAGCTAATTTTGTATTTTTAGTAGAGACAGGGTTTCACCATGTTGGCCAGGGTGGTCTCAAACTCCTGATCTCAGGTGATCTGCCTGCTTTGGCCTCCCGAAGTGCTGGAATTACAGGCGTGAGCCACCACTCCTAGTCAAGGTTCATTTTCTTCATCCACTCATCTGATAGTGGACATTCAGTTTGTTTCACATTTTTAAAAAAATTTTATTTTTTTGGGAGGCTGAGGCGGGCGGATCACGAGGTCAGGAGATTGAGACCATCCTGGCTAACATGGTGAAACCCCGTCTTTACTAAAAATACAAAAAAATTAGCCAGGCGTAGTGGCGGGCCCCTGTAGTCCCAGCTACTCGGGAGGCTGAGGCAGGAGAATGGCGTGAACCCGAAGGCGGAGCTTGCAGTGAGCCGAGATCGCACCACTGCACTCCAGCCTGGGCGACAGAGTGAGACTCCGTCTCAAAAAAAAAAAAAAAAAAAGAACATAAAAACATAAATCTCCTGTCAAGTGCTCTTACTACAATAAAATACATTTCTTAAATCAAAAGAAAAATTGACCTTTACTCTTTCTAGCAAAATGTATAATAAAATCCACATCAAATAACTAAAACTTAAAATATTTTATTTCTCTCATTCCTCAATTCTGATAAATCCTGCCACTGTCCCAGCAAATCTGGGGCCTCACAAATCTAGTACATACCCGCACCACTGCAACTCCAGGAAAGGCTGAGCTCTCTCCCCTAGCTCCTGACTGTCTTGAATTTCTGAACTCCACCTCATGTTGGCCTGAATTTACAGAACTGTGTGACTGCCCATTTAACCCACTGAAGAACAGTCTCCCCATAATCATTGGACACCGATGGCAACTGCTGAGTGCCCACCCTAAGAGACCTTATGGCTAGAGTGACCCATCCCACTCTACTACCCCACCCAACATCCCAGATAGGTGCAGGCTGGCATTGACACAGAGTAGAAATGTCTGGAGCAAAGAGATGTAGATTAAGCCCAGCTATGAACTAAGTCTCTGGAGGTCTTTTTAGGTTGATGGAGATTAGAGGGACAGAGGGAACTGAAAAAGAAAGCGGGATCAGCCAAATCAAGTTAAGCAGTCTGATTAAAGGACAGATATTCCTGAAGATCCTGAAGGCAGAAACCTCGTCTTATCTCCTTCATCTGCAACTCATCCCAAACCACACCTTCACCCCTCCCCGAGACAAACACAATCTTCACGGAAGAGTTTTGAAAAGATTTCTGGCAAGAAAATAAAGTTTCCAGAGACAGTTGAGGTCTTTTGTCTGGTCGCCACTGGTTAAAATAAATAAACAAACTTTTTATTAATATCACGACATCTGCTTATGTGCTTACTGGCCATTGACAGTCTATTTTGGAAGTGCCTGTTCAGGTCTTTTGATCATATTCCTAAAAATAAAAGGTAAACGATGTGGCCAGGCACAGTGGCTCACGCCTGTAATCCCAGCGCTTTGGGAGGCTGAGGCAGGGGGATCACCTGAGGTCAGGAGTTCGAGACCAGCCTGACCAACATGGAGTAACCCGGTCTCTACTAAAAATACAAAATTAGCAGGGTGTGGTGGCGGGAGCCTGTAATCCCAGCTACTCGGGAGGCTGAGGTAGGAGAATTGCTTGAACCTGGGAGATGGAGGTTGTGGTGAGCCAAGATGGCTCAAAAAAAAAATAAAATAAAATAAAATAAATAAAAGGTAAATGATTATGTAAGTGGGTGGGGGGGGGGCGTGGAGCGTAGGCTATTTCCATGACCTTGGGGAAACAAAGATTTCATAGGGAGATACAAAAATAAGTAAACAAAATTGAAATAAATTTGACTTCGTGAAAATTAACAATTTTATCACAAGACACCATTAAGCTGTTTCTCAAACACAGGTAGGAAGAAGATATTCACACTACAAGTATCCAGCAAAAAACTCTTACGTGATATATACAAAATCAATAATACAAACCCCAATAAAATATACTGTTGTGATTCAAAAGGGAACTCTGTTCCATTTTATAAACCGTGAGAGGCTGGGCACAGTGGCTCACACCTGTAATCCTGGCACTTTGAGAAGCCGAGACGGGAGGATCCCTTGAGCTCAGGAGTTCGAGAGCCGCCTGGGCAACATGGCGAAACCTCCGTCTCTACTAAAAATACAAAAATTGGCGGACGTATGTAGTCCCAGCTACTGGGAAAGCGGAGATGGGAGAATCGCTTGAGCCCGGGAGGCAGAGGCTGCAGTGATCCAAGATCGTGGCATTGCACTCCAGCCTAGGGACAGAGAGAGACCCTGTCTAACTGCCGCACCCACCCCCACCAAAAATAAACAAAAACAAACAAACAACAACAAAAACCTTGAGAGCCTCACTATTTCCTAATTGAGAAGGGTGACCAGGTTCACCAGCAGGTGGGACCTGTAATGTGGCAGTGCCTTAGGCTACTAACCTGGGTCACATCAGCATAGAGATTGAGGTTAGTTAGGGCCCCACAGCGATCCTTCTCTTGGGACAGCATTGGCTCCTTCAGCTGGGGTGCAGTTCAATGAAACAAGTTACCCAAGCTGAAATGGAGAGGGGAGTGGGAAGAATCCGGGAGGTATTTCCGCCCAGTTTCAGACGGAGGGTCCTTCCAGGGTGAAGTGAACGTGAGAACTACTACTCTAGAGAAACTACTGTAACAACCATTGTCATATTTGCGGCGCTTTTTCCCTTTCCTTATACATTCCACGTATCAAAACCGAAAATACCAAAACCCTAGACTCAAGATCCAGGAAGGCTTTCCGCAGGGACACAAAATCTCACAAACCCCAGGCCAATAAACCTCGGGCAGAACACACAGAAATTTGATTTAAATTTCGGCCGGGCGCGGTGGCTCACGCTTGTAATCCCAGCACTTTGGGAGGCCGAGACGGGCGGGTCAGGAGATCGAGACCACGGTGAAACCCTGTCTCTACTAAAAAATACAAAAAAATTAGCCGGGCGTGGTGGCGGGCGCCTGTAGTCCCAGCTACTTGGAGAGGCTGAGGCAGGAGAATGGCGTGAACCCGGGAGGCGGAGCTTGCAGTGAGCCGAGATTGCGCCACTGCACTCCAGCCTGGGCGACAGAGCGAGACTCCGTCTCAAAAAAAAAAAAATTTGATTTAAATTTCAAAACTGTTATACAGTCCTATGACTGTTTCTCTGTCCTTTCAATGCACACAGACATTCACTTCTTGATTACAGAGAACGACTTTTAAAACCTACTTTGTAAGGAAGGAGCCCAGGAGACCTCCAGCACTTTTCTGCAGAGAAATACTCACAGGGAGAGACTGTCGAGTGAGATGGGGCCAGGGGGCTGACTGTGACTGGTTATCTTCCAGTCCAGCAAGAAGGCAGGGGACAGTGCTACACAGCTGTCTTACAAAAGGTAAAATTAGGACCATTTGACTTAGCTTCTTCCGATTCTCATACAATTCCCTGCCATTCCCATTCAGCTATCCTCTCACTTAATCTGCCTTTTGCGTATTGCTATGATTTTAACCTTCGTATTGTGCTTTTTGTTTTTGTTTGTTTTGATCTTTTGTTTTTTGTTTCTTAGATTTTACTTCACTTTGAAAAATCTGCCTGTCAGTACATACGCAGCTGCTTCATTAGTTGTGACTCTGCACAGCATGAAGTTTATACCCACCTACTCTGATGACAGACATGCAGGTTGCTTCAACTCTGTTACCACATATCACTACAATGATTAGTCTCATTTAATCCACTAGAATGATAAACTGAAATGTCACTGAGGGATATTCCTAGAAGTGGGATTGCTGGGTGTTAGACAAAAAGCCATGCAAAAATAAAAACTCACTTAATGCCTGTACAGCAAAATCTAAGATCTATATTTTTAAGAATAAAATCCTACTTTTATTCCATGTAGAAATTCATACATACAATATTTTTGTCGTGACAAATCAAAACAGAGGAAGGACATCTAACTCACGTTGGTCTGAGGAAACCTCCCAAGGGAAGATGATTCTTGAGGTATATCTAAAATTTGAGTAAACTTGTGGTGAAGAAGAAGGGAAGGTATTTTGAGCAGAGGGAAAATTTAAGTTTAACAAGTTATTTACTGTTAATTAACATTTCTTTTACTTTAATGATCTAGGAGAATTTTCTGCAATATGATAATATTTTGTGGGGCTATCTTCTTCAGAGTTTCAAAGTAAAGTAGAAAAACTTGTTTTATAGAATCTGATGGAAGATTATTCTGCATGTGGGGGAGATGAGTGAATTTCCCAGTAATTCTGTCCCCAGAAAAACCCTAGAACCCCAACTATGCCTGTCTTGCCAATTGACACTTAGCTTGTCATCATGTCTTTCTTCCTAGCATTAGTACAGTTTCAAGTATCCTTTGTTTTGTATGAAGCAGGGTTCAATCTCTGCAGTAGAAGTGTAATTTTTGCCTTGGCCTACAAACTCATCTAGGTCAATCCAAGATGAGAGTTTTTTATTTGTATAGCATGATCTTTCAAGCATTCTTCATGGGTAGAATACGTTATTTTTTATTTTTTTATTTTATTTATTTATTTTTTGAGACGGAGTTTCGCTCTTGTTGGTCAGGGTGGAGTTCATTGGTGTGGTCTTGGCTCACTGCAACCTTCGCCTCAAGGGTTCAAGCGATTCTCCTGCTTTGGCCTCCCAAATAGCTGGGATCACAGGTGACTGCCACCACACCCAGCTAATTTTTGTATTTTTTTCTTTTTTTGCACACAAAACAATAAACATTTTCTAAAAATACAGACAAACAAAAAGATGCATATCAAACATATTAGCAAGGTTGCACATGGGAAGACTGGGAATAGAAATGGGGGGTGGGAATGAAATAAAATAAATGAGAGAGGGACTTTGTATGGATCAATGATAATAACTCAATCCTCTATGTCTTTGACAAAGAAGAAAGAGAAGGAAGAGGAAGAAAAAGAAAGTGGGATAAAGGATCAGAAAGGGAGGAAAATAGAAAAAATTAGAGTATGACTCCAGGGTAGACCTGTTTTGTTGTTGCTGGGTTGGTTGGTTGGTTTGTTTGTTGTATTTTTCATATGTTTCGCCATGTTGGCCAAGCTGGTCTCGAATTCCTAGCCTCAAGTGATCAGCCCACCTCGGCCTCCCAGAGTGCTGGGCCTACAGGCGTGAGCCACCACGTCCAGCCCCCACACTGAGTCTGGCCTCCTTGGTAGGCCTCCCAGACGGGGTGGCCGGGCAGAGGCGCTCCCCACATCCCAGACGGGGCGGTCGGGCAGAGGCTCTCCTCACTTCCCAGACGGGGCAGCCAGGCGGAGGCGCTCCTCACTTCCCAGAGGGGGCGGCCGGGCAGAGGCCCTCCTCACATCCCAGACGATGGGCGGCCGGGCAGAGGCGCTCCTCACTTCCCAGACAGGGCGGCCGGGCAGAGGCGCTCCTCACATCCCAGACGGGGCAGCCGGGCAGAGGGGCTCCTCACTTCCCAGAGGGGGCGGCCAGGCAGAGGCCCTCCTCACATCCCAGACGATGGGCGGCCGGGCAGAGGCGCTCCTCACTTCACAGACAGGGCGGCCGGGCAGAGGCGCTCCTCACTTCCCAGATGGGGCGGGCGGCCGGGCAGAGGCGCTCCTCACTTCCCAGACAGGGCGGCCGGGCAGAGGCGCTCCTCACTTCCCAGACGATGGGCGGCCGGGCAGAGGCGCTCCTCACTTCCCAGACGGGGCGGCCGGGCAGAGGCGCTCCTCACTTCCCAGATGGGGCGGCTGGGCAGAGGCGCTCCTCACTTCCCAGACGATGGGCGGCCGGGCAGAGACGCTCCTCACTTCCTAGACGGGGCGGCGGTTGGGCAGAGGCGCTCCTCACCTCCCAGACGGGGGGGCCGGGCAGAGACGCTCCCCACCTCCCAGAAGGGTCGGCGGCCGGGCAGAGGCTGCAATCCTAGCACCCTGGGAGGCCAAGGCAGGCGGCTGGGAGGCGGAGGCTGCAGCGAGCGGAGACCACGCCACCGCACTCCAGCCGGGGCAACACCGAGCACCGAGTGAGCGAGACTCCGTCTGCAGTCCCAGCACCTCGGGAGGCCGAGGCGGGTAGACCACTCGAGGCCAGGAGTTGGAGACCAGCCTGGCCAACATGGCGAAACCCCGCCTCCACCAAAAATACCAAAACCAGCCAGGCGTGGTGGCGCGCGCCCGCAATCGCAGCCACCCGGCAGGCCGAGGCAGGAGAATCATGGGAGCCCGAGGCAGGGAGTCTACAGCGAGCCGAGACCATGCCGCTTCACTCCAGCCTGGGCAAGAAAGGGAGACCGTGAGAAAGAAGAGAAGAGGGTAGGGTAGGGTAGGGTAGGGTAGGGTAGGGTAGGGTAGAAGGAAGGAAGGAAAGAAAGAAGAAAGAAAGAAAGAGAAAGAGAGAAAGAGAAAGAAAGAAAGGAGGGAGAGAGGGAGGGAGGGAAGGAAGGAAGGAAGCTAATTTTTGTATTTTTAGTAGAGGCAGGGTTCCACCATGTTGGCCAGACTGGTCTTGAACTCCCGATTCAGGTGATCCACCGGCCTCGGCCTCCCAAAGTGCTGGGATTACAAGCGTGAGCCACCGCACCCAGCCACTTTTTATTCTTCTACAGTCTTCATGGATTGCCTGATTTTGCTTCATAGTTGTAACAGATAATCTAATATTGTGCAAGTGTGATATTGAGTATGGCCAGGATCCTGTTTTATTGTGCTTACCACAAAGAAATAAATCATGTTCAGCCTCCTGCAGAGGGCAATTTGGCAGAATCCATCAACATTTCAAATTCATATATCATATTTCCCTTGATGTGCATTTCACAAGTGTACAAAGGATGCTTGCGGGCATAACGATTACGTTCTAATTATTCACTTCATATTATTTGTAATATAAAGATAAAGAAAAAGCTATTTATCTTAAGTATATAATCAGTTAAATAAATTATCCCATATATACGAAATATAACAGTTTTCATTTATTTATTTATAAGTGGCACAATCTCGGCTCACAGTAACCTCTGCCTCCCTGTTTCAAGAGATTCTCCTGCCTCGGCCTCCTGAGTAGCTGGTACTACAGGCCACTAAGCCTGACTAATTTTTGTATTATTAGTAGAGACGGGGTTTTACCATGTTGGCCAGGCTGGTCTCAAACTCCTGACCTCAAGTGATCCGCCCGCCTCGACGTCTCAAAGTGCTGGAATTACAGGCGTGAGCTACTGGGCCTGGCCGCTCCTTATGCTTTTTGCTTTTTTTTTTTTTTTTGAGACCGAGTCTCGCTCTGTCGCCCAGGCTGGAGTGCAGTGGCGCCATCTCGGCTCACTGCAAGCTCCGCCTCCCGGGTTCACGCCATTCTCCTGTCTCAGCCTCCTGAGTAGCTGGGACTACAGGCGCCCGCCACCACGCCCGGCTAATTTTTTGTATATTTTAGTAGAGATGGGGTTTCACCGTGTTAGCCAGGATGGTCTCAATCTCCTGACCTCGTGATCCGCCCGCTTCGGCCTCCCAAAGTGCTGGGATTACAGGCGTGAGCCACCGCGCCCGGCCTCCTTATGCTCTTTTAAATATACAGACTCGGCCAGGGTGGAAGAGAATATGTATTTGTATTAGATTGTATTTGCACTTTTAAAAATCTCTGGAAAGATAGCAGGAAGTTCATGACAATGGTAGCCTGTTTAAAATGCTAGTAACTGTACTTTGACATGATAGCACGTAAGAAAAATAAATAAATTAAATTAAAAAGCTGGGAACTGGGTGGATGAGAAAGAGGAAGGTGATATTAGCTGCATTTTTTTTCTGTACTCAAGATGTTTGAGCCAAGTGAACGTGTTACTTATTATAAAAATTAAGCCAGGCAGGGTGGCATGTACCTATAATTCTAGCTACTTGGGAGCCTGAGATAGGAGTGTAGCTTGAGCTTAGGAGTTCGAGACTAGCCTGGGTAACCTAGCGAGACCTTGTCTCAAAAAACTTTTTTTAATTAACAAAATTAAATAATTTAACAAATACTGTAAGCATATAGTAAAGTGGCAATAATAGTATCTGCAATGGAAAATGAAGCCAAGTTATTTATTTAAAAAATAATCTAAGAAAAAATTGTAGACATCTAATAAGCAAGGCAGGAAACCACGAGTGTCCTCCCTAAGGGTGTCTGCAATAGTGACAAGGAGCCACTATTCTCCAACTAGGAAGGAGACTCCACTTGAAAAGCTAGAGAACAATGATTCACAGAATTACTTTGACATGAAAGAAAGTTAAGGCAAAAAGGGTAGGAGTCTCCCTAATGGCATCCAAGACTGGCTTTAGACAGCCTATAAAGTGAGACCTGGGTATTTTATTATTTTATTTTATTTTATTTTAAAACGGAGTCTGGCTCTCGTCTCCTAGGCTGGAGTGCAGTGGCGCAATCTGGGCTCACTGCAATCTCCACCTCCCGGGTTCAAGGGATTCTCCTGCCTCAGCCTCCCAAGTAGCTGGGACTACAGGCACCTGCCACCACGCCTGGCTAATTTTTTTTTATTTTTAGTAGAGATGGGGTTTCATCATTTTGGCCAGGCTGGTCTCTAACTCCTGACCTCGTGATCCACCTGCCTAGGCCTCCCAAAGTGCTGGGATTACAGGCGTGAGCCATCGCACCCGGCCTGAGACCTGGGAATTTTAGGAGAATCATTGGGTTGACCAAAAATTAGACCCAGGCTGGGTGCGGTGGCTCACGCTGTAATCCCAGCACTTTGGGAGGCTGAGGCAGGCAGACCACTTGAGCCCAGGAGTTCGAGACCAACTTGGGCAACATGGTGAAACCCTGTATCTACAAAAAATACCAAAATATTAGCTGGGAGTGGTGGACAGTGCCTATAGTCCCAGATACTTGGGAGGCAGAGGGGAGGATTGCCTGAGCCCAGGAAGTTGGGAGGTCAAGGCTGCATTGGGCCATGATTGTGCCACTGTACTCTCGCCTGACCAAGCCTGTAATCCCAGCACTTTGGGAGGCCGAGGCGGGTGGATCACGCAGTCAGGAGTTCAAGACCAGCCTGGCCAAGATGGTGAAACCCCATCTCTGCTACAAATACAAAAATTAGCCGGGTGTGGTGGCAGTCGCCTGTAATCCTAGCTACTTGGGAGGCTGAGGCAGAGAATTGCTTGAACCCGGGAGGCGGAGGTTGTAGTGAGCCAAGATCGTGCCACTGCACAGCCTGGGCGACAGAGCAAGACTCTGTCTAAAAAAAAAAAAAAAAAAAAAAAAAAAAAGCAAAGCCGGGTGCCCCGTGGCTCACACCTATAATCCCAACACTTTGGGAGGCCGAGACGGGCCGATCACCTGAGGTCAGGAGTTCGAGACCAGCCTCAACATGGAGAAACCCGTCTCTACTAAAAAAAAAAAAAAAAAAAAAATACAAATTTAGCCCAGCGTGGTGCATGACTGTAATCCCAGCTACTCAAGAGGCTGAGGCAAGAGAATTGCTTGAACCTGGGAGGCACCGGTTGCGGTGAGCCAAGATCGCGCCATTGCACTCCAGCCTGGACAACAAGAGCAAAACTCTGTCTCAAAGAAAAAAAAAAAAAGACCCACATGGAATGTCTTTCCATGTTAATTGGATCTATCAATAGTGACCTGGACCTGTGAATCCAGAGTGCATACATGACTCAGGGAGTCAGATCCACAAGACACTCATGCTCTGATTCCAGCCCTTGGAATCAAAGGTAGCAGCCTTGATTAGCTCCAGGACTTCATAAGGGATGCAGAGGAAATTCTCTCACCCTAGCTAGCACCTTCTCTATGAATTTTCTGGGCCAAATTCACACAAGTGAAACAACAGAAACTTCCTCCTTCAAGTCTGTGAGTTTTAGATTTAGAGATTGGATTTTCCGTGAGGGAGCTGCAAACAAAATAGGTTTTTGTTGGTTTGTATTTCCTTATTAAACAAGTAACTTACAATCATTTGGATAGACTTTATTGAAACAGGTGAGGTGTGACCTGGGGATTATGGAAGGTGGGTATAGAGAGAATTGTTTCCTTTATTATAGTGAAACTTTACATGACGATGATGGTTTAATGCAGTCTTAAAAGAAAATGGAGGCGGGTTTCGTGGCTCACGCCTGTAATCCCAGCAGTTTGGAAGGCCGAAGCAGGCGGATCACTTGAGGTCAGGAGTTTGAGACCAGCCTGGCCAACATGGTGAAACCCTGGCTCTACTAAAAATACAAACATTAGCCTGGCGTGGTGGCAGGCACCTGTAATCCCAGCTACTCAGGAGGCTGAGGCAGGAGAAGAGCTTGAACCCGGGAGGCGGAGCTTGCAGTGAGCCAAGGTTGCGCCACTGCACTCCAGCCTGGGCGACAGAGCGAGACTCTGTCTCAAAAAAAAAAAAAAAAAGAAAGAAAAAAGAAAATGAAAACTTTCTTAGTTATTGATCAGCTTACTTGATTACAGCATCATGCTAATAATGCCAATATTAGGGGCCCCATAGAGGCCAGGCCAAGACATAATTTTTTTTCTTTTTTTTTTTTCTGAGTCAGTCTCCCTCTGTCACCCAGGCTGGAGTGCAATGACACGATCTTGGCTCACTGTAACCTCCGCCTCCCGGGTTCAAGCGATTCTCCTGCCTCAGCCTCCCGAGTAGCTGGGACTACAGGAGACTGCCACCACGCCCAGCCAATTGTTTTTGTATTTTTGGTAGAGACGGGGTTTCACCATATTGGCCAGGCTGGTCTTGAACTCCTGACCTTGTGATCCGCTTGCCTCGGCCTCCCAAAGTGCTGGGATTATAGGCATGAGCCACCGCGCCCGGCTTGAGTATAATTTCTTTAAACCCTTGACAGTTTCTAAGTATTGATTCACATGTCCACATGAGGTTGCCACTTATCTATTTCTTGAAAACTCCTCTCTGTCCTTCAGGGTAAAGAATGTCCAGTTCCCCATTTTGCTCAAAACGGAGCCCTGTTCCTTTTTTGACATCCCCAAGGAAACTCTGTTTGCAGAAAACTGTTGACAAAGGTCTGCTCTCCAGACTCCAAGGAAGCCAGACTCACCTGCATTGCACAGATGGGATCCTGCACATTGGCACCTACTCGGGTAAGGCACCACCTGGGCCTCTCAAAGCCTGCAGACAAACGCAGAGTTAAAAGAAAGGGAGCGGCTGCGTGCGGTGGCTCACGCCTGTAATCTCAACACTTTGGGAGGCTGAGGCGGGCGAATCATCTGAGGTCAGGAGTTCTAGATGAGCCTGGCCAACATGGCAAAAGCCGGTCTCTACTAATTATCCGGGCGTGGTGGTACGCGCCTGTAATCCCAGGAGGCTGAGGCAGGAAAATCGCTTGAACCCGGGAGGTGAAGGGTGCAGTAGGCTGAGATCGCTCCACTGCACCCCAGCCTTGGCCACACAGTGAGACCTGTCTCAAAAAAATAAAAGGAGAGAGGGTAATGGATTCGGGGTTCAACAACATAGCTCAGGACAAAGAAGGGACAAAGGTTCCTGAAATGGCTCAAAATCAAGGAGAGAATACAAAAAGTCTTTCCGTGTTTACGCTTAATAATATGCAAAGATTCTATCGGTTCAAACAGAGACTCACAGAAGTAACATGAAGAAAAGAAAAGGCATCATATTTTTGATCCAAAAACCTTTTGCTTGTTAGGCAAAATAATAACCGCTACACGACAGAAAAAAGTACCCTGGAAGATCTCAGAATAGAAGGAGCTGGCCGGGCGCGTTGGCTCACGCCTGTAATCCTAGCACTTTGGGAGGCCGAGGCAGGTGGATCACCTGAGGTCAGGAGTTCAAGAACAGCCTGGTCAACATGGTAAAACTCCGTCTCTACTAAAAATACAAAAATTAGCCAGGAGTGGTGCCGGGCGCCTGTAATCCCAGCCACTCGGGAGGCTGAGACAGGAGAATCGCTTGAGCCCGGGAGATGGAGGCTGCAGTGAGCTGTGATCGCGCCACTGCACTCCAACCTGGGCAACAAAGAGGGAAACTCTGTCTCAAAAAAAAAAAAAAAAAAAAAAAGGAGCTATGTCTATGCAATCCAGCTTCAGTGATGCGGTGCGCAGTGGCTCACGCCTGCAATCCCAGCACTTTAGTTGGTTGAGGCCGATGGATCACTTGAGCCCAGGAGTTAGAAGCCGGCCTTGGCAACATAGTAAGACCCCATCTCTACAAAAAAATTTTAAAAATTAGCCAGCCTTTAGTCGCTTATGCTGAGGCGGGAGGATCACTTTAGCCCAGGAGTTCAAGTGAGCTGATTACGCCCTGCCCTCCAGCCTGGACTACAAAGCAAGACCCTGCCTTTGCGCCAGTGGGTGGCGGGCGAGTCACAATAGTGGTTCCCTCTGCATAGTGACTGGAAAGGAACTTAGAATGCTCTTGAGCTGCATGCTGGTAGGCGGGGTTTATTCGGTTTGTGGAGAATCATCCAGATGAATATTTATATGTGAGAGGTTTTTTTTTTTTTTAAGGAATTGGTTTATGCAACTGTGGACCTGGCTAGTAATTGCTAAATCCATAGGGCAGGCTGTCAGAAAAGGCAGGCCATCGGAAAGGTCAGGCTGGAAACAATATAGAAAATCAATGAAACCAAAAGTTGGTTCTTTGAAAAGTTCACCAAAATTCACAAACATTTAGCTAAATGAACCAAGAAAAAAGAAGAGAGGGCCGGGCGCGGTGGCTCATGCCTGTAACCGTAGCACTTTCGGAGGCCGAGGTGGGCAGATCACCTGAGGTCAGGAGTTCGAGACCAGCCTGGCCAACATGGCGAGATCCCCGTCTCTACTAAAAATACAAAAGTTAGCCTAGCGTTGTGGAGGCGTCTGTAATCCCAGCTACTCAGGAGACTGAGGCAGGAGAATCATCTGAACCCAGGAGGCGGAGGTTGCAGTGAGCCGAAATGGCGCCACTGAAGCCTGGGCAATAGAGTGAGACTGTCTCAAAAAACAAACAAACAAACAAAAGAGGAGACTCAGAAGACTAAAATCAGAAACGAAAGTGGAGGTGTCCGCTCTACCTACGCTGAGCCCGAGGCGGGAAGCTCTGGACACAGCCGTTGACTGGCTGGCTGGGGCGCAGCTTGATGGCGTCAGGCTGACGAGCCCGCAGTCCCTACGGCTGCACCTGGGCGAAGGCTGCCTGTGTGAGAGGCCGGTGGCCCCAGCGTGCCGTGGCCTTGGAAGTGGGAAATGGAGGCAGGAGCCCTCCCTACACTTCACCATAGGCTTCCTGATTGATTCCAGCATCACGATTACCTCCCAGATACTTTTTTTTTTTTAATTTGGGTGGCTTTTCTTCATGTGCCAATTGTTTAAGAACTATGAGGTGCGTCAGTATGTTGTACAGGTGATCTTCTCTGTGACGTTTGCATTTTCTTGCACTATGTTTGAGCTTATCATCTTTGAAATCTTAGGAGTATTGAGTAGCAGCTCTCGTTATTTTCACTGGAAAATGAACCTGGGTGTAATTCTGCTGATCCTGGTTTTCCTGGTGCGTTTTTACACTGGCTATTTTATTGTGAGCAACATCCGACTACTTTTGTCTCCTCTGTCTTAGTGCATAAACAACGACTGCTTTTTTCCTGCTTCCTGTCTCTTGTGGTTGACCTTTATCTGTTTCTTCTGGAAACTAGGAGATTGCTTTCCCATTCTCAGCCCAAAACATGGGATCTTATCCATAGAACAGCTCATCAGCTGGGTTTGTGTGATTGGAGTTACTCTCATGGCTCTCCTTTCTGGATTTGGTGCTGTCTACTGCCCATACACTTTGATGTCTTACTTCCTCAGGAATGTGACTGACACAGATATTCTAGCCCTGGAACAGCGACTGCTCCAAACCATGGATATCATCATAACCAAAAAGAAAAGGATGGCAATGGCACAGAGAACGATGTTCCAGAAGGGGGAGGTGCATAACAAACCATCGGGATTCTGGGGAATGATAAAAAGTATTACCTTATTCAACAGGAAGTGGATGCTTTGGAAGAACTAAGCAGGCAGCTTTTTCTGAAAACAGCTGATCTGTATGCTACCAAGGAGAGAACAGAATACTCCAAAACCTTCAAAGGGAAATATTTCAATTTTCTGGGTTACTTTTTCTCTATTTTCTGTGTTTGAAAAATTTTGCATGGCACCATCAATATTGCTTTTGATCGAGTTGGGAAAATGGATCCTGTCACAAGAGGCATTGAGATCACTGTGAATTATCTGGGAATCCAATGTGATGTGAAATTTTGGTCCCAACACATTTCCTCCATTCTTGTTGGAATAATCATCGCCACAACCATCAGAGGATTGCTGATCACTCATACCATGTTCTTTTATGCCATCTCTAGCAGTAAGTCCTCCAGTGTCAATGTCCTGCTATTAGCACGGATAATGGGCCTGCACTTTGTCTCCTCTACGCTGCTGATCTGAAATGAGTATGCCTCTAGAATACTGCACCATAATTACCAAAGTCCTTGGAGAACTGCAGTTCAATTTCTGTCACCATTGGTTTGATGTGATCTTCCTGGTGAGCACTCTCTCTAGCATAGTGTTTCTCTATTTGGCTCACAAACAGGCACCAGAGAAGCATATGACACCTTGAACTTAGGCCTACTACAGACTGTTAGAGGCCAGTGGTTTCAAAATTTAGATATGAAAGGGGAAAAAATGGAGGGGACCAGGGTCTAACATTTTATAAACAAACAAAATGTTGTGGTAGCATTTTTTACCTCTAGCATCCTCTTTCCTACTCAAGTGATACTGTGATCACGAGTAGCATCAGCTACAAGATGAGAGGGAGCAGTAACTCAAGGCAATACTCAGCAGAGAGCATCCTATGTGGACCTGAGGCTGGTGCAATGGCCGAGAGGAACCAAAAAACTAAAAGGGAAAAATACACTGGAACTCTGGGGCAAGAGATGTCTATGGTAGCTGAGCCAAACACATAGGATATCCATTTTAAGGTTCACATGGAGGTGGTCATAACTTTCCCTTGAGATTGACTGTCATTAAAATCAGAGATTGTAATGAAAAGAATAAACAGGAAGAAAAGGGAAGGAAGGAAGGAAGGAAGGAAGGAAGGAAGGAAGGAAGGAAGGAAGGAAGGAAGGAAGGAAGGAAGGAAGGAAGGAAGGAAGGAAGGAAGGAAGGAAGGAAAGAAGGGAAGAAACATTACGAATTTACAGAAATCAAAAGGATTATAAAAGAATACTGTGAACAATTGTATGCCAGCAAATTGGATAACCTAGATGAAGTGGATAAGCTCCTAGAAACAATCTATTAAAATTTAATTAAAAAGAAATAAAAAATCTGAATAGACCTATAACTAGTAAGGATACCGAAGCAGTACGATACAAAATTTATCCACAAATTACTAGCAAACTAAAGTTAGCAATATGTTTTTGGGTTTGTTTTTGTTTTTGTTTTTTGAGACGGAGTCTTGCTCTACTGCCCAGGCTGGAGTGTAGTGGCGGAATCTTGGCTTACTGTAACCTCCACCTCCCAGATTTAAGCAATTCTTCTGCCTCGGCCTCTCAAGTAGCTGGGACTAAAGGCACACACCGCCACACTCGGCTGATTTTTTGTATTTTAGTAGAGACGGGGTTTCACTGTGTTGCCCAGGCTGGTCGCGAACTCCTGAGCTCAGGCAATCCTCTGCCTTGGCCTCCCAAAGTGCTAGGATTACAGGCATGAGCCACCATGCCCGGCTAGCAATATGTTAAGAAGATTATACACTACGAAAAAGTAGGATTTATTCCTGGAATGTGAGGATAATTCAAGATACAAATATCAGTCAATGTAATATATACCACATTAACAGAATAGAAAAAAATTACATAATCACCTCCATTGATACAGAAAAAGCATTTGACAAAATCCCACACCATTTTGTGAAAAACAAACAAACAAAGAAACCCACCCAATGAACTAGAAATAGAAGAAAACTTCCTTAACATCATAAAGGCTACTTACGATTAACCTTCAACTAACATCATATTCAATAGTGAAAGGCTGGCTGGGCACAGTGGCTCATGCCTGTAATCCCAGCACTTTGGGAGGCGGAAGCAGGCGGATTACCTGAGGTCAGGAGTTGAAACCAGCCCGGACAACATGGCAAAACCCCATCTCTACTGAAAATACAAAAAAATTAGCTGGGCATGGCATGCGCCTGTAGTCCCAGCTACTCAGGAGACTGAGGCATGAGAATCACTTGAGCCTGGGAGGCAGAGGTTGCAGTGAGCTGAGATCTCACCACTGTACTCCAGCCTAGGCGACAGAGTGAGACACCGTCTCAATTAAAAAAAAAAAAAAAATAGTGAAAGACTGAAAGCTTTTTTTCCAAGATCAGCAAAAGACAAAAATGCCACATTCACCACTCTATTCGGCATAGTGTTGACAGTTCTAGCCACAGAAAGTAGGCAAGAAAATGAAATAAAAAGTATCCCAGCTGGCTCTGTGGCTTATGCCTATAATCACAACACTTTGGGAGGCTGAGGCAGGAGGATCGCTTGAGCCAAGTAGTTCGAGACCAGTGCAGGCAATATGGCCAAACCCCGTCTCTACCAAGAATGCAAAAATCAGCTGGGTGTGGGTGGGAGCATCGCTGGAGCCCGGGAAGTCAAGGTTGCGAGGAGCCATGATTGCGCCACTGCACTCCAGCGTGGGTAATCTCCTGTCTCAAAAAATAAATAAATAAAATAAATTTAAAATTTTTAAATTTAAAAAAGAAACTCGTATGCCAATATTTCACAGCAACATTATTGATTTGGGTTGATTCCACCTGTTGACTATTCAGAAAGTCTAAAAAGGAGTAAAAATTTTGATACATGCTATAATATGAATAAAGAGTGAGAACATTATTCAAAGTGAAATAAGCCAAACATAAAGGACAAATATATGATTTCCACAATACTAAAATTCATAGAGACAGAAAGAGTAGTTACCAAGAGCTGGGGAAGTGGAGAGAAATGGGGAGTTATTATTTAAAGGATACAGAGTTTCAATTTTGGATGATAAAAAGTTCTGGAGATAGATAACGGGGATGGTTGCAAGATGATGTGAATGTACTTAATTCTACTGAAATGTACACTTAAAACTAATTCAAATAACAAATTTTATATTATGCATATCTTGCCACAGTTTTTAAAAGGCCCTAAAAATATGTAAGGATGTAAATTAAGTGGTTTAGAAAAGTAAAGGGATAGGCCAGGCGCAATGGCTCATGCCTGTATTCCCAGCATTTTGGGAGGCCAAGGCAGGTGGATCACGAGGTCAGGAGTTAGAGACCAGCCTGGCCAATATGGTGAAACCACATCTCTACTAAAAATACAAAAATTAGCCAGGCATGGTGGCGCACGCCTGTAGTCCCAGCTGCTTGGGAGGCTGAAGCAGAAGAATCACTTGAACCCAGGAGGCAAAGTTGCAGTGAGCTGAGATCACGCCACTGCACTCCAGCTTGGGTGACAGAGTGAGACTCTGTCTCAAAAAAAAAAAAAAAAAGAAAAGAAAAGGGATAAAGATATATAACACAAAGGTTAGGCTGGGTGTGGTAGCTCATACCTGTAATTCCAGAACATTGCAAGGCTGAGGCAGGTAGATCACTTGAGGCCAGGAGTTCGAGACTGGCTTGGCCAAAATGGTGAAACCCTGTCTCTACTAAAAATACAAAACTTAGCCAGGTATGGTGGCCCACCCCTATAGTCCCAGCTACTCAGGAGGCTGAGGGATGACAATCACTTGAACCCAAGAGGCAGAGGTTGTAGTGAGCCAAAATCGCGCCACTGCACTCCAGCCTGGGTGACAGAATGAGTCTTAAAAAATAAATAAAATAAAATAAATAAAGTTAAAAACAACAACAACAACAACAACAACAACAAAAAACCCACAAAGGCTAACCATAAAAAAATTAACATCAAACGTATGTATTAACATAAAGTGTAGATTTTAAGACAAGGAGTATTACCATAGACAGAGACGTGACATAATAAAAAAGAAAAGGAGGCATTTCATAGTAATAAAACAGAGACATTTTATAAAACAGAAACATGTGAATGCTGCATGTGTAGCATTCAATATATATTGTATATATTCAATAATATATAACAATAATAAAAAATGACATGAAAACTTACGTCTATACAAAAATCTATCACAATTATTTGTAATCCTTTATTTATAAAATAGCAAAACACTAGAAAACTACTAAAATGTACCTCAATAGGTAGATGGTTAAAGAAACTGTGGTACATCCATACTATAAACAACTACTCAACAATTAAAAGGCAGGAACTGTTGATACAACAAATTGGATGGATCTCAAGGGCATTAGGCTGTGAAAAAGGCCATCCTTTTTTTTTTTTTTTTTAAGACAGAGTCTTGCTCTGTCACCCAGGCTGGAGTGCAGCGGTGCCATCTCCACCCACTGCAACCTCCACCTCCTGGGTTCAAGCAGTTCTCATGCTTTACCCTCCCGAGAAGCTGGGACTACAGGTGTGAGCCACCATGTCCAGCTAATTTTTGTATTTTTAGTAGAGATATCGTTTCACCATGTTAGCCAGGCTGGTCTTGAACTCCTGGCCTCATGTGATCCACCTGCCTCGGCCTTCCAGAGTGCAGGGATTACAGGCGTGAGCCACCGCACCTGGCCTATTTCTATAACATTCTAAAAACAAAATAAAAAACAGAGATTAAGAACACATTAGGCCTGGCCCGGTGGTTCATGCCTATAATCCCAGCACTTTGGGAGGCCAAGGTGGGCGGATCACCTGAAGTCAGGAGTTCAAGAACAGCCTGGCCAACATGGTGAAACCCTGTGCCTACTAAAAATACAAAAAATAGTCAGGTGTGGTGGCACATGCCTGTAATCCCAGCTACCTGGGAGTCTGAGGCACGAGAATGGCTTGAACCCGGGAGGCAGAGGTTGCAGTGAGCCGAGGTTGCGCCACTCCACTCCAGCCTGGGCAATAGAGTGAGACTGTCTCAAAAAAAAAGAACATATTAGTAGTTGTGGGGGGGTGGGTGGCATGGGAAGTGAGTGTAACTAATTAAGTGGTGGCACCCACAGGGAAATGTTTGTGGTGATGAAGCTTTTTTTTCTGGTTTCCAGTGATAGTTACACAAATCTACACATGATAAAATGACCTAGAACGATATACAAACATTGTACCAATGTCAGATTCTTGGGTTTGATATTGTACTATAGTTACATATGATGCAGCCTTTGGGGGGAACTAAATTAAGGGTACAGGGGACTTCCCTGTGCTTTCTTTGTAATTGCCTGTAAATCTATAATTATTTCAAAATTAAAATTTTAAAAACCTGATGGTAGTGGGGCATGGTGGCCCACACCGGTAATCCCAGCTACTCAGGAGGCTGAGGCAGGAGAATCACTTGAACCTGGGAGGCAGAGGCTACAGTGAGTTGAGATCGCACCACTGTACTTTAGCCTGGGCAATACAGCGAGACTCCATCTCAAAAAAAAAAGTAATAAGAATGTTCTCTAATCAATATAGAATTAAACTAGAAATCAGTAACAAAAACAAAGGAAAATATCCCCAAATGCTTGGGGAAATAACATCACACTCCCAAACAACCTATGGGTTAAAGATAGGTTACAAGAGAAATTAGAAAATAGTTTGAACTAAAAATAATAAAGTACAACATATCCAAACTTATTGATAGCTGCTAACACTGTTCTTGGAGAGAAAGCTATAGATTTATATACAAAGATTATCCAGTTGGGCATGTAAGAAGCTACAAGTCATCACTAAGTCCTAAAAACAAGCAAAACCTGAACAAACTGAAAACCCAAGTCTTCTTAGGTCTGTCAGAAAAAATGAGGTCACAGGGCAAGCCACTGCTCCCAAAATTGAAAAAGACAAATACAGAGAATCACAACTTACCAGAGCAGAAACCCACAGAACAGACACCATGTGAACTAGTGCTGGAGCAGGGAAACCTAAATTCTAATTAGCAAATTGTTGGTGGCTCAACATTGGCGAGTCTAGGAGATAAAAACTCCAGAACTCAGTCATCTGCACCCCACAATTTTGTTAATTTTACCTCAGGAGCTTGACCAGATTGTCATAGTGAATGTGGAAGAAAAATCCCCTCTACCTCTGGTAGCAGGTGGGGCAAGAACCAGTTTGCAATAGGCCAGAGCATTTTGTTCTCTTAATAGGTCTGCCCTCAGGAGAAACCATTTAACCTCAGCCTAACCTGCTGGGGTTTTATCAGAGCCCAGCTGATCTGTGGGAAGGGAAATAACCAACTCCAGCCCACTCTAGCCATCCAGTCCCACCTAAAGTGGGGGAAAACCTAGGAAGCATGTTTAAAGTTGACAGTCCAGAGACACAGGCTCACTAACAGACTGAGACCTACTTGTGGGACTACAGAATGCTTTTTTCCCCCCACACCTTCCCACTACATTACTAAAGGCCTGCTTATAGCACCTCACTTTACCCAGTGGAGCATGTCCTGCTATCAAGAAAAAATAACAAGGCACAATAAAAAGCAAAATACACAGAAGAGACAGAGCAAGCATCAGAATCAGACTCAGATATGACAGGGATGTTGGAATTCTCAGACCAGGAATTTGAAACAATTGATTAAGATGCTAGGGGCTTTGGCTAGGCGAGGTGGCTCACACCTGTAATCCCAGCACTTTGGGAGGCTCAGGTGGGCGGATCACATAAGGCTAGGACTTCCAGACCAGCCTGACCAACATGATGAAACCCCGTCTCTACTAAAAATACAAAAAAAATTAGCCAGGCCTGGTGATACATATCTGTAATCCCAGCTACTCAGGAGGCTAAGGCACGAGAATTGATTGAACCCGTGAAGCAGAGATTGCAGTGAGCCACTGCACTGCAGCCTGGGTGACAAAGCGAGGCTCTGTCTCAAGAAAAAAAAAAAGATGCGAAAGGCTCTAATGTATAAAAAAGATAGCATGCAAGAACAGATGGGCAATGTAAGCAGAGAGATGGAAATTCTGAGAAAGAGCCAAAAAGACGTGCTAGTGATCAAAAACACTATAACATCAAGATAATGAAAAGACAAGCCACAGAGTGGGAGAAAATATTTGCTAAAGATATACCAGATAAAGTACTCTTATTCAAAATCTACAAAGAGCTCTTAAAATTCAACAGTAAGAACACAACCTCATGAAAAAAAAAATGGCCAAAGACCTTAACAATCATGTTACCAAAGAAGATATACAGATGAAAAATAAGCATATGGAAAGATGTTCCACATTATATGTCATCAGGGAGATGCACACTAAAACAACAATGAGATATCACTACACACCTATCAGAACAGCTAAAGTCCAGAACACTGACAACAGCAAATTTTGGTGAAGCTTTGGACTAACAGGAACTCTGATTCATTCCTGGTGGAATCACAAATGATACAGCTACTTTAAAAGACAGTTTGATGGTTTCTTGCAAAAGTAAACTTATTATTTTCACACAATCCAGTTGTACTCCTTGGTATCTAACCCAAAAGAGTTGAAAAATTATGTCCACACGAAAATCTGTACACAGATGTTTATAGCACCTTTATTAATAATTGCCAAAATTTGGAAGCAACCAAAATATTATTCAGTAAGTGAATGGATTAACTGTGATATATGTAGACAATGGAATATTATTCAGCATTAAAAAGAAATGAGATATCAACCCATGAAAAGACATGGAGGAAACTTAAATGCACATTACTAATAAGCCAATCTGAAAAAGCAAATACTGTATAATTGTAATTATATGACATTCTGGAAAGGCAAAACTATGAACACAGTAAAAAGATCAGTCGTTGCCAGGGTTTGTGAGGATGGAGGGATGAACAGCCCAAGCACAGAGAATTTTTAAGGCAGTGAAACTACTCTGCATGATACTATATTGGTGGGTATATATCATACTTCTGTGCAAATGGATAGAATGTACAACACCAAGAGTGAAGCCTAATGTAAACTCCGGTCTGTGGGTGATGATGGTATGTCAAGATAGGTCAACAATTGTAATGAATGTACTATTCTAGCGGGGCATGTTGATAAGTGAGGGAGTTATGCATGTGCGGGAGCAGGTGGTATATGGGAAATCTCTGTACCTTCTGCTCAAAGTTTTGCTGTGAATCTAGAACCTCTCTTTAAAAAAAAAGTATATAAAATGCATATGTAAGAAAGAATAAAGGTTTATGTTTGTGGAACTTTATGAAGGGAAATGAAGCTTGGGACTTTAAGCTCGGTGGAGAATTGATTCAGAGAGTCAACCCAAGAATCGGTACGGACAGTCGTGAAGAACAGATATGAAGGGCCTGAACGAGGGACCTATCAACAACAGAGGAGAAGGACATTTTATAGAGTCTGAATGTAAGCTCAGTAGAATTTTGCAACGATTTTGACGCTGGGTGAGAGAGTGAGAAGGAATTCTGAGATAAGCAGAAGGACAAATTCCAGTCATCACGTCAAGTAAGTAAACGTCAAATCTGGTCAGCGCCAAGATGTTTGAGATTTATCTTATGGAGGTTATAGTTTTAGTATAAGGCTCATAGAACTCAAATACGTAGCAATTTCTGGGTTTTGGATATTTCCTAATGTCGATGTGGTTTTTGTAGCAGTTTTAAAATGCGATTGTAGACACTGACTTTAATAGAAAGAAAACAAATTTCTAGGAAGGAGGGATGATTAACAGTGAATTCCTGATTAGGTCCAGCAGGGTAGTTCCTTCTCTTAGTAGGGGTTTCCGTGGGTAGGGGTTTCCGTAGTGTTAAGTAGGGGTTTCCGTAGTGTTAAGTAGGGGTTTCCGTAGTGTAGTGGTTATCATGTTCGCCTCACTACGCGAAAAGTCCCCGGTTCGAAACTGGGTGCGAACACTATCCTGTACTCACTTTTGTCTTCCTAAAACTTATAGCGACCGCTTGTCTTCCTAAAATTTACAACGACCGTTTTTAGGACTCCCGCTCTTAGGATCCCGTCCATTCGAATAAATTATTATAACCCTGTAAGTTGTTTACACTGTGTAACTCAGTACTACGAATACGACTTGCGCTCTTCCTACACCAGATTTACAGAAGAGGGAGCCCCGTGGGAGCCCAAAGACAACAGGAGGCTAAAGGAAGAAGGAGCATATATTTATGTTGAAAGATCCCAGCCTGGTGCCATTTGATGGGATTTGGAAGGAGGTCGAGTTGCCTGAGAAAAGAGTAACTTGAATTGTATAAGAAATGTTACTTTGTTAGAGAAGACTAACAAAAGCATGACTTTAAGAATTCTTTTTATACTGGAACATTTCCCTGCTTAGTACTTTTTTTTTTTTTTTGAGACAGAGTCTCGCTCTGTTGCCCAGGCTGGGGTGCAGTGGTTGTAACCTCCACCTCCTGGGTTCAAGCGATTCTCCTGCCTCAGCCTCCCAAGTAGCTGAGACTACAGGCGTGTGCCACCACGCCCGGCTACTTTTTGTATTTTTAGTAGAGACGGGGTTTCACTATATTGGCCAGGCTGGTCTCACACTCCTGACCTTGTGATCCGCCCACCTCAGCCTCCCGAAGTGCTGGGATTACAGGCGTGAGTCACCGCGCCTCACCCCTGTTTAGTACTTTTAGGTGCTCAAGCCTTCTAGCTGTAGTTGATATCATTGACTATCGCTTTAGATTTCACTCCATTTCAAGTTGTCTCTAGAATCCAGTCTTTTGACAAATGACCACATTCCCAATCAGGACCGTCTTCCCAGTCAGGACTGTCTTCATGGGCATGCGACCTACGCATTTGCACAAGGCCAGGCACTTGACTTAATGCTCTGCTATTGCTGGTTTGAAATTCCTAATTTTCTTAAACAAGGAATATTTCCATTTTGCACTGCACTCATAAATTATGTAACTGGTTTTTCTCCTAAATGCTCACAAAGGAGTAATCGTCCAATGTAATCATTCCTTACAGTGAGAAGCAAAAAGCTGAGGGCAATACTGCAACAAGGAATGTTATGAGGGAAGGCATTTGTAGAATGTGATACTTTGCAGATATAACTGATAAATTTATTTTTCTTTAAAGAGCAGCTAAAACATAACACTGTATCCAGGGTTTGATTAATTTTTCCATCCTTTTATTTTTATCTGTCTAATAAATGATCCACAACTTCAGGTCCCATTTGCTTCCAGCCTCTTGTTAGGTTTTTTGTTTTTGTTTGTGTTTTCTTTTGGTGTTTCACTAATCATTCTTCTTATCCTCTCAAGACGTTGTCATGTTACTCCACTTTTCAATATATTCAGTGAAATTCTAGAGTTCAGAATCATGCAAGGAGGAAGTTATCACAACACTCAATTTATACAATACGTATGTCTTATCTCCTTCCTTGCCTTCCTTTTGAATTGTATTAAAAGCAAAAATGTTACGTGAAGCTGTAAGTTCCTTAGAAATATGAAAAGTAGCTACAAAAATTTAAACGTAGAAAATTGCGGCCGGGCGCGGTGGCTCAAGCCTGTAATCCCAGCACTTTGGGAGGCCGAGGTGGGCGGATCACAAGGTCAGGAGATCGAGACCATCCTGGCTAACACGGTGAAACCCCGTCTCTACTAAAAAAAATGCAAAAAAAATTAGCCGGGCGTGTTGGCGGGCGCCTGTAGTCCCAGCTACTTGGGAGGCTGAGGCAGGAGAATGGCGTGAACCCGGGAGGCGGAGCTTGCAGTGAGCCGAGATCGCGCCACTGCACTCCAGCCTGGGGGACAGAGAAAGACTCCGTCTCAAAAAAAAAAAAAGAAAAGAAAATTGCAGCTCAATTCTAGATGGTTCTAGATGGTTGGTCTCTGGCATAGATTTAGCTAGTTCATCGTAAATATTTCCAACCCATCACCATGTTCCTCTACAAAGTGCCTCAGACATCGAGATTCAAGGTTTGCTGCTTTATTAGGTATAAATCCAAGTCAGGTTTAACTAGTGACAAGAATTTACCTAAGTTTAGGGGAAGAAATAAAGAGGCCTCGCTGGGATTCAAACCCAGGATTTCCTGTTTACTAGACAGGCGCTTTAACCAGCTAAGCCACGAAGCCTCACCTGTGTTGTGGGGGGGGTAATTTGTTATTTTATAAGAATTTACACCTCAGCCTGTCAATGTTTCTACCTCAGTGACTTTCTTTGTAGTAACACAATACCACATTTCTGGATCTCAGTCAAAACCAAAGAATAATGTTCTTGCTGTAGAATAAGAATAGGTCTTGAATTAAGAAGACTGTTTTCCTTTAGGAAACTGCTCTAAATGTCAGGAACACCTCCAGACGATAAGCTCTGGTGGCCAAGTAGAAAACTTGCTTGGTTTTTAGAACAATTACATCTCTTATGCCTACCAGTGAATTTGCCTTCTGATGAACTCTCATTTCATTTGTTCATTCAGTGGGTAAGTGGTATCAGGAAAAACACTCTCTCTACATTTTTCTGTAACTTGGCCCCCAATGATTCTGCCTGTCCAGCATGCAAAATATCGTCACCCTGGCCACGTCTGACTTCTTTGCAACATGAACTCGATATCTAGGATGGCGTTATCAAAATCAGGTAAAGGTGCAGATTAAATTCCTTGGGTAAATTTTTTTGGCCGGGCGTGGTGGCTCAGGCCTGTAATCCCAGCACTTTGGGAGGCCGAGGCGGGCAGATCACGAGGTCAGAAGATCGACACCATCCTGGCTGACGTGGTGAAACCCCGTCTCTACTAAAAATACAAAAAATTAGCCGGGGGTGGTGACGGGCGCCTGTTAGTCCCAGCTACTCGGGAGGCTGAGGCAGGAGAATTGCTTGAACCCGGGAGGTGGAGCTTGCAGTGAGCCAAGATCGCGCCATTGCACTCCAGCCTAGGTGACAGAGCGAGACTCTGTCTCAAAAAAAAAAAAAATTTTTTTTCAAATAAGGTTCTACTTAGTTTGAACATCTATGTACTTAAGATACAAGTTACCTGTCTCCCAACTACAGGCAGAGGGGACATAGGATAATCTCGATACACAATCCTACTCAAAAAGAACAAAAACAAGAGGAAAAAGAAAAAGAAAAAACAAAAAACAAGAGGCACACTGGTCTGTAGCAATTGTAGAATTCAGCGGGCACATAATGCTAGTGCATTGATTGGAACTCAGTAATGCCGTCTGAGAATGATTCCCTAGGCTCTTGGGTCCATCTCCTGGGTTCTTATTCCAGAGTCAGATTCATCCATTCTTTTAATAAGAAATATCATTTACTTGCAGCTGAATGGTTTTCTTAGCCTACTTCCTTCCCATAGTAGTCTGGGAAGAAGAGGGGTGAGGTCCAAAGTATTTTCATTTTATGCTGTCCTTTATTCCTTTCAGTCCAGACTGTCAATGTTCATATACCATAATTTTCTTCAAAAGATGTGATGTTATGAAAGTTACTGAAGTTTATTCCTTTAGACCAGGGGTTCACGAACTATAGCCCACAGGCCAAATCTGGCCTTACATCTGTTTTTATAAAGCTTTATTGGAACACAACCACATTCATTCATTTAGCATTATCTTTAGCTGCTTTCCTGCAACAGCTGATTTGTGTAATTGCCACATCAACTGAATGGCCCACAAAGCCTAAAATATTTACTATCTGGGTCTTTAAAGAAAAAGTTTTCCAGGCCAGAAGCAGTGGTTCACCCCCATAATTCCAGCACTTTGGGAGGCCAAGGCAGAAGGATCACTTGAGCCCAGGAGTTTGAGACCAGCCTGGCCAACCTGGTGAAACCCCCTCCCTACTAAAAATACAAAAAAAATTAGCCTGGTATGGTGGTAGTCCCAGCTACTTGGGAGGCTGAGGCAGGAGAATCACTTGAACCTGGGAGGTGCAGGGTGCAGTGAGCCAAGATCGGACCACTCACTGCCCTCCAGCCTGGGTAACAGAGCGGGACTCTGTCTCAATAAAAAAAAATTTTTTTTAAGTTCGCCAATTTCTTTTAAAACAAAAGCCACATTCATGAAAATAATGTCTTGTCTCCCTTTGGCTTCCCATAAAACTGCAGTAGGGCCACATTCTTAAGAGTTGTAGAATTATTGTTTAAACTATAGGATCCTTAAGGTATGTCCTTAAGAACCTTAGGGGTTTGTTTAGATACCACCTTAAGCCTCTCTGTGGTATTAATAAAGGACTTACAATAACACCCTTGGCTTCATCTTTAGACCACATTTTCTGATCGTGCTCTAGACAATAAGCTAAAACATTTGTAAGACTCACCTCATTTATTTCTCTTCTTTCAGGTATCACAGTCCCAAACTAACAGCAGGCGATGCCTGAAAACAGTTATTTCACATACTTATGTCCAGTATATTTTACTTGTTGTTTGCAATTTTCCTAACAGTGACTTCTTCACAGGCAGAAGCAGAAACCCATATCTCTTTTGTTGGTGTTCTTTTTCAATAGTATTATAATTTCAAGTTCCATCCACATTATTGCATGTATATCTACTCTGTTACTTTTTATATTGCTTAATAGCCTATGGTGTGCATTTTTAACAGTTTACCTGTCCACTTTCCAATAATAAATATTAAATTTTCAATTTCAAAAGACTAAAATAAGGCTGTGATTAACTTTATCACATGTGTACTCTCGGTAGTTAACATTTGAGGCAGTGGATAGGGTGGGGGAAGATTTATGCCTAGGAGCAGAGCAGTTACATCATAGAATGTGAATATACTTAATTTGAATAAGAAGTACTCCAGAATGGCTTCATTAATTTAAACTTTGACTAGCAGAACAGGAGGGTTCTTTTATCACTAGTCCTGCAAAAATTGACTTTATTCAGCTTCTAGTTTTGCCAATGTAATGACAGTAAATGCGATATATCTTTTTACTTTTTATTTCTGTGATTACTAAAGATTTTGTACAATCTTTGTTAGTCTTGACATATTTCTCTCCTCTAATTGCCTGTCCTATCTTTTGTTCATTTCCTTTTGATCTTGCTGTCCTTCTCTTGCAGATTTTCATGGCTTCTTGATATATATTATGCCCTTGCCATTTTTGGAGACAATTCAAACATATACTCCCATTAGTGCATCTATCTACCTATTTATATTTCTACTGTGTCCTTTATCTTACATATTCTTGACTTTTTAATTTAAGATTTTTTTAGCCGGGTGCAGTGGCTCACGCCTGTAATCCCAGCACATTGGGAGGCCAACCGGGGGGAATCACCTGAGGTCAGGAGTTGGAGACCAGCCTGACCAACATGGAGAAACCCCCGTCTCTACTAAAAATACAAAATTTGCTGGGCGTGGTGGTACATGCCTGTAATCCCAGCTACTCAGGAGGCTGAGGCAGGAGAATCACTTGAACCTGGGAGGCGGAGGTTGCGGTGAGCTGAGATCGCGCCATTGCACTCCAGCCCGGGCAACAAGAGCGAAACTCCGTCTCAAA
>NW_026652295.1:26617315-26715451 GCF_009828535.3 Hylobates moloch | reverse complement strand
GCCTCCCAAACTGCTGGGATTACAGGTGTGAGCCACTGCACCCAGCCTAAAACTAATAGATTTCTATTTGGTTGTTTGTTAAAGCAAACAGCAGAATGCTAAGATCGAAGTGTTACAGCAGAAAATTGGGTTGTATAGGATAGGGTGTCAAGTGCCTCTAAGAGCCACTGTCCATCTAAGCACCTTGCTTTCTCTGTCCCTTTCTTGGGGTCCTGAAACTGACTGTCTGAGGGACCCTCAAACGCTTCCTCAATGGATACCTAGAAGCTCCTAATTGGGCCAGGCGCAGTGGCTCACACCTGTATTCCCAGCACTTTGGGAGGCCAAGGTGGGCGGATCACCTGAGGTCAGGAGTTCGAGACCAGCCTGACCAACATGGAGAAACCCCTTCTCTACTAAAAATACAAAATTGGCTGGGCATGGTGGCGCATGCCTGTAATCCCAGCTACTCGGGAGGCTGAGGCAGGAGAATCGCTTGAACCTGGGAGGCGGAGGTTGTGGTAAGCCGAAAATTGTGCCATTGCATTCCAGCCTGGGCGACAAGAGCAAAACTCTGTCTCAAAAAAAAAAAAAAAAAGAAGCTAATAATTAAATTTTAGATTAATAGAAGCATATATTCCCTAAGTGTGTAAGTACAATTTATACATACAGATATGTATTTCTTTATATAAGTACAATTTATAAATACAGATATGTATTTGTAGATATTAATTTCACATTTAACATATAACAATAGCTGCCAATACATTCCTTAAACTATTTTTTTTTTTTTTTTGCAGCACACATCTAGTTACTAGGAATGCAGCAATGGGGGAAAAATAAGTCCCCACTCTCCCAAGCTTTCTGGTGCAGAGGACCAGAAGAGGACCTCAAAGGTGTCTTGTCTTTTCCTTTCTTTGATATGGAGATTTGCTCTTGTTGCCCAGGCTGGAGTGCAATGGCACCACCTCGGCGGCTCACTGTAAGCTCCACCTCCCGGGTTCAAGCCATTCTCCTGCCTCAGCCTCTCCAGTTGCTGGGATTACAGGTGTGCGCCACCATATTCAGCTAATTTTGTATTTTTAGTAGAGACGGGGTTTTGCCATGTTGGTCAGTCTGGTCTCAGACTCCTGACCTCAGGTGATGCGCCCACCTCAGGTGATGTGCCCGCCTCAGCCTCCCAAAGTGCTGGGATTACAGGTGTGAGCCACTGTGCCTGGCCAGGTATCGTTTCTTTTTAAAGAGAAACAGAATCAATATTTTACATATACATATATAATACTTATGAGACCAACAAATCCCAAGATCTGCAGTCAGGAAACTGGAGACCCAGGAGAGCCAGTGGTATAGATCCAGTTTGAAGGCCAGCAGTCTCAAAATCCAGGAACAGCCAATGTTTCAGGTAGAGTTCAAAGGCAGAAATAAAACCAATGTCCCAGCTAAAAGGCAGTCAGGCAGGAGGAATTCCCTCTTCTTCCTGGGAGGCCAGTCTTTTGTTCTAATCAGGCTTGCAACTGATGGGATGAGGCCCACCCACATTGGGGAGGGTAATCTGCTTTATTCAGTTTTTTTTTAATTAAAATTTTATATTTTTAGAGACAAGGTCTCACTATGTTGTCCATGCTGGTCTCAAACTCCTGGGTTCAAGCAATTCTCCCACCTCCATGTCCCGAATTGCTGGGATTACAGGTGCAAGCCACCACGCCTGGCACAGTTTATTTAAGAGTTAAAGGGGGGCGGAGCCTGCAGTGAGCCGAGATCGTGCCACTGCACTCCAGCCTGGGTGACAGCGAGACTCTGTCTCAAAAAAAAAAAAAAAAAAAAAGAGTTAAACTCGGCTAGGTGCCATGGGGTCACACCTGTAATCTCAGCACTTTGGGAGGCCGAGGTGGGCGGATCACTTGAGCTCACAAGTTAGAGACCAGCCTGAGCACCATGGTGAAACCCCATCTCTACCAAAAATACAACAAATTAGCCTGGTATGGTGGTGCAGACCTGTGGTTCCAGCTACTCAGGAGGCAGAGGCAGGAGAATCAAGCTTAGGAGGTGGAGATTGCAGTGAGCCATGATCGTGCCATTGCACTCCAGTCTGGGCAACACAATGAGACCCCCTCGAAATATAAATAAAAATTTAAGGCCGGGCGTGGTGGCTCATGTCTGTAATTCCAACACTTTGGGAGGCCGAGGCAGGCGGATCACCTGAGGTCAGGAGTTTGAGACCAGCCTAGCCAACATGGTGAAACCCAATCTCCACTAAAAATACAAAAATTAACTAGGCATGGTGGCGGGTGCCTGTAATCTCAGCTACTTGGGAGGCTGAGGCAGGATAATCGCTTGAACCCGGGAGGCAGAGGTTGTGGTGAGCCGAGATTGCGCCATTGTACCCCAGCCACGGCGACAAGAGTGAAACTCCGTCTCAAAAAAATAAAAATTTAAATTTAAATTTAAAAACGTTAAACTCAGCCAGGCATGGTGGCTTACACCTGTAATTCCAGCACTTTGGGAAGTAGAGGTAGAGGGATTGCTTGAGACCAGGAGTTCAAGACCTGCTTGGGCAACGTGGTGAAACCCTGTCTACAAAAAATGGAAAAATTGGCCAGGTGTGGTAGCACATGCTTGTAGTCCCAGCTACTCAGGAGGCTGAGGTGAGAGGATCACTTGAGCCCAGGAGGTTGAGGCTGCAGTGAGCCAAGATTGTACCACTGCACTCCAGCCTGGGTGACAGAGAGAGACCCTGTCTAAAAAATAATATTAATAATAATATTAATAAGTCAAACTCCTCCAAAAATACACTCACAGAACACCCAGAATATTGATTGGCCAAATATCTGGGCATATCTTGGCCCAGTCAAATTGACACATAAAATTAACCATCACAACAGTTTAGTGTAAGAGAAAACAAAATTTAAAAATAAAGAACAGTTTTCACCAAACTTAGCATAGTTACAATGAAAGAAACAGATGCAATATTTTTTGCTTAAATTATTTTTTGCACAAGTCATATATATTCAGGTGGTTCAAAAATGAGAAAGTATTAAAAGGCATAGAAAAAGTCTTTGGCCTCTCCTTTCCCCCATTCCCTCAATTCCCCCTACCACCTCTACCATAGTTTTTCTTTTCTTTTTTGTTTTGTTTTGTTTATTTTGAGACAGGGTCTCACTGTGTCACCCAAGCTAGAATGCAGTGGTGCAATCATGACTCACTGCAGGCTTAGCCTCCTAGGCTCAAGTGATCCTCCCATCTCAGCCTCCTGAGTAGCTGGAACTATAGGTATATTCCACCCATCTAGCTAATTTTTTAATTTTTTTGTAGAGATGAGGTCTATGTTGCACAGGCTGGCCTTAAACTCCTGGGCTCAAGTGATCCTCCCACCTCAGTCTCCAAAAGTGCTAGGATTACTGGCATGAGCCATCCCTCCTGGCTTACTTTAGTTTTTAAATGCATTCTTCCTGATTTTATGAAACTGGCAAATATGAACAGTCTTATTTTACCTAACGTTTTACATAAAAGGTAAAATATTTACTCATTATTCTGCAGCTCCTTTTCTCAATATATTTTGGAAATCTCTATTTTATCAGTGATTAGTTACAAAAAGCACGTTTAAATTTGCATCTGCACAAAATAGGAGCTTATTTTCAAATGAGTTTATCCAACCAGGCAGGAGTACAATCTGCAAACTTCTTCTCCATTGCACCTCTAAACAAGGGAACAAGAACAAGTGTAGATTTATTGGAACTCAAAGGAAGAAGAGAAAATGACATCCTTAATTGTTTTTGATCCAATGAGAAATAAAACACTTTTTGCCTAAAGCAATGTAGTATTCAACAATACCTGAAGTAGGGAATTAGAAGCAGCTGGTGATCAAAGGAAAAGTTACATTAATTCGACAAATATTTATTGAAATTTTTCTTCATAATGCAATATTTAGCTATTTTCTTTAAGTAAAGACGTTCAAGAAATAGCATTAAGTTTAAAAAAAAAAGATACAAAAAAGCTTAATAGGATAACAATCCCCCCCCTCCCCCTTTTTGAGATGGGGTCTCACTCTGTCACCCAGGCTGGAATGCAGTGGATTAATCTCAGTTTACTGCAACCTCTGCCTCCCAGCTTCAAGCAGTTCTCCTGCCTCAGCCTCCCAAGTAGCTGAGATTACAGGCGGCGCCACCACGTCCAGATAAATTTTTTTTTAAATTTTTGTATTTTTAGTAGAGATGGGGTTTCGCCATGTTGGCCAGGCTGCTCTTGAAACCCTGAGCTCAAGGAATCCTCCTGCCTCTGCCTCCCAGAGTTCTGGGATTACAGGCGTGAGCCACTGTGCCCAGCCAAAGACAATTCCTTTTTAAAAACATACACAACATATACACACAACACATGTATATAAATGTCTAGAAGTGTATGTGTATACATGTATATACACACACACACACACACACACGCCACCCATATATATACAGTAAAATGTGCCTAACATGCTTAACAGTGTTTATCTTTGGAATGTGGGGGGGAATATATACATATACTCAGTCATATTTTTAATATTTTTAAGCAAAAATCCTATATAATGCCTTGGTAGCTCAAGGCTGCTGCTCGGAGTTCCTTACCTGGAACAGCAGTTATCCAACCTACAGTCCATATTCAGTATTAATGATGAAGGTAAAAACAGTTGAAAATCAGAACAGTTAACATTCCAGTTGATTTCCCAGGATTCTATTAATTTGGTTATATAGACAGGAGAATTCTTCTGAAGGTAGCTACTCCCTGGTAAAAAGATGAACTTCCTCTTAGAAGGCAGTGGGGTAAAGAATTTAGGACAAGGACTCTGAAGATAGACTGTTAATTTGGGCCTATCCAAATGGGTCTACTCTTTACCTAAGACCTTTAAAAGGGAAAAGTGCATGGACCTTGGAGCCCAACAGTCTTGTCTTCCAATTCTGGTTTTGCCACTTCCTCTCTCTAAGCTACAACATCTTCATTGTACTAACCCCTACCCTATAAAATAATTGTGAGGAAAGACACACACATACACACCCACATACACTGTATGTCACATAGTGCCTGATAAATAGAAAGTGCTTAATAAATATTAGTTCCTTTACCCCTAAAGAGAAAATCATCCTCATCCTTTATAAGCTGCCTTTCATGAAAGTGTTCCTGCTTTATTTCCATAGCCTTTAAAATATTCTAGACACTCATTTCTTTCTCTCTGTCTTTTTTTTTTTGAGACAGAGTCTTGCTCTGTCACCCAGGCTCACCTGCAGTGACATGATCTTGGCTCACTGCAACCTCCACCTCCCAGGTTCCACAGGTTCAAGTGACTTTCACGCCTCAGCCTCCCAATGGGTGTGAGCCACCAAACCTGGCTAATTTTTGTATTTTTAATAGAGACAGGGTTTCGCCATGTTGTTCAGCTGGTCTCGAACTCCTGACCTCAAGTGATCTGCCCAACTATGTCTCTCTAAGTGCTGGGATTATAGGCATGAGCCATGGCACCTAGCCCTAGACATTTCTTTCTTTTTTGTTTTTTATTGTTCATTTGTTTTTTGAGACAGAGTATCACTCTGTCACCCAGGCTGGAGTGCAGTGGCATGATCTTGGCTCACTGCAAACTCCACCTCCCAGTTTCAAGCGATTCTCCTGCCTCAATCTCCTGAGTAGCTGGGACTACAGGTGCATGCCACCACACCTGGCTAATTTTTTTGTATTTTTAATAGACACTTCTGGAGGGAAAAGGATTTTTATCAAAACCTAAACTTTTCAGACAGAGGAGGAGTTGTGTTATAGACAACAAAATACCCCTGCAGAATAGGAAGCGCAGTAAGGGTAGATTTATGGAGATGATAGAAAATAGGCACCTGCATAATCTAGGAGCCAAAGCATAAGATGGCCTATCTGCTTCTCTCTCAACACACACAGTTCCACCCATCTTCACTTTTCTCTGCCATAAAACACATTTATGGTACTGGGCTCTAGAAAAATGACCAGGACCAGGGGAAGAAGTCAATTCTTTCCATAATCAGTGACACTAATCTTGGAGTAAGTGTGAATGGCTGAGGCATCCCCAGTTATGGGTAGAGAGTCCTCTTCGGTGAGTTCATTCTTCTGCTTGGATCAATTTTGTCTTTTCTGAGGAAATAGTATCTATGTGGCTTGGTTGAGATGTTAAGACTCTGACAGCTCCACAGCACCGGGAATTGCAAAGGCAGAGGGCTCCTAGTAAACAGTAATTATATTGATGATTCAATGATGACAATTGCTAATTTTAAAATAGCTTAAGTGTCCAGGCACTAAAGTGTGAGTTATTCATGTAAATTTTTATCATCACTCTAAAGATGTTGTCCAGACTAGCTTTATGGGCATGTTAACTTCTACAGTTGCAAATGGGCCTGCACCCAGAAGAGCCCCACACTTGGTTCAATGCTCTGCTATCACCATCTGGAGATTGTTAATAATTTTTGAACAAGAGACTGTGTATTTTCATTTTGCACTGGGCCTCACACATCATGCAGTTGGTCTGACAGAATGTCTTCAGACTTTTTCTGTTGTCAAGAAAAGGAAACAATTCTTTCCCCTACTCTGGATTCTATCCCTTTTTCAAGGTATGTTTGGTGCACAGGGATTGCTTCCCAATCCCTCTTCTGGTGTTTAGGTGGTAAAAGTGAAGTGCAGGGAAAAAAATCAAGAAAGGATTTTTTTTGGTCTTTTTTTTTTTTTGGAGAAGGATATAATTTTAAAAATAGATCACTGAACAATAAGAAGTCATGTCTGGCTGGACATGGTGGCTCACGCCTATAATCCCAATACTCTGGGAGGCCAAGGTAGGCAGATCACCTGAGGTTAGGAGTTCAAGACCAGCCTGGCTAACATGCCGAAAATTCGTCTCTACTAAAAACACAAAAAAAATAAGCCGGGCTTGTTGGCGCTGCCTGTAATCCCAGCTACTCGGGAGGCTGAGGCAGGAGAATTGCTTGAACCCAGGAGGCAAAGCTTGCAGTCAGCTGAGACAGTGCCACTGCACCCCAGCTTGGGAAATGAAGAGACACTCTGTCTCAAAACAAAACAAAACAAAGAAGTGATGAATGAGCATTCATGATCAGAAATCAAAGACAAAAAAGGGTAGATTACATGACTGGGTGTTGCTATAGCTTCCACATATTTGAGACCTTTACAGAAAAAGAAAAGAAAGACCAAAGAAATTAGCGTTTTTTTTTTTGAGACGGGGTCTTTCTCGGTCACCTAGGCTGGAGTGCAGTGGCACAATCTCGGCTCACTGCAAGCTCCGCCTCCCAGGTTCACACCATTCTCCTGCCTCATACTCCCGAGTAGCTGGGACTACAGGCACCCACCACCACACCCAGCTAATTTTTTGTATTTTTAGTAGAGACAGGGTTTCGCCGTGTTAGCCAGGATGGTCTGGATCTCCTGACCTTGTGATCCGCCCGCCTTGGCCTCCCAAAGTGCTGGGATTACAGGTGTGAGCCACTGCACCCGGCCCAGAAATTAGCTTTATCCACTTCCTGGGAGGTTAACTCTCCCTCTTCGGCCTCACAGAATCCAATGATCACTCACCAGATAGCAGAAATAGAGCATAGCTGAATGAATTTATGAAGTAAGGAAACTTATAAGTGACTTTTGTTGGGTCAGGTCCCTGACTCACTTCCAAAATGTGTGTATAGTGCATAAGTAAGGAGAAGAACACAAAAGTACCTGTCAACCCGAAAAAAGGAGGGAGAGATCAATCTGCTAATTAGCTTATCAATACTTAAAAGATTTAATGTAGTATTATGATCAGGGAACCAAATTATTTCATCACCTCCCCTCATTCTTCTTCTCCCTCCTTTCAGACCATTTTTTCTCCTAGCTTCTCCTTTTCCCTTGTACCCTCTTGAAAATTTTTTAAGAGGCTAATTAAGCCTCTTCCACCCTCATCCCAAGGCCAAGACATTCGGAATTTATTCCCACCTCTCTTTACCTGTGACAATGCAGATGGATGCGCAGAAAATATACTGTTTCTGCGTCTCAGGGAATAACTGAGGGAAGGTCAGCGACAAACAGTTCAAGCAGAATGAGAGGAGAAGGGCGCTAATCATAAAAATTCCACCCAGTATGAAGTAGGCTAAAGAGAGAGAGAGAGGGGTATAAGTTCTTTTCAGGGCTCTCTCTGGTTTCAGAGTCCCCCAGTTCTAAAGGTCACATAGTAAAGTTTGGTGGATGTCAGCAGGAAGAAGTAGTTGTGAGGGAAATGAGGGGAGGGAGTACTGAGGCTCAGGTTAGTAATGACATTTAGCCCTCCTTTTTTTTTTTTTTTTTTTTTGAGACAGAGTCTCGCTCTGTCACCCAGGCTGGAGTGCAGTGGCGGCACAATCTCGGCTCACTGCAAGCTCTGCCTCCCGCGTTCACGCCATTCTCCTGCCTCAGCCTCTCCGAGTAGCTGGGACTACAGGCGCCCGCGACCACGCCCGGCTAATTTTTTTGTATTTTTTAGTAGAGACGGGGTTTCACCGTGGTCTCGATCTCCTGACCTCATGATCCACCCTCCTCGGCCTCCCAAAGTGCTGGGATTACAAGCGTGAGCCACCGCGCCCGGCCTAGCCCTCCTTTTTTAATCCAGGACTTACTTGGCTTGTGTTTGGGCATCCAACACATCGTCTTACCACTGCAGTCCATGAAAAGTGCACTGTCAAGAACATTGGGATCTCCAGGTAGTTCTATTTCTACCCAGGAAGAGACGAAGGAAGACCACCAAAGCAGAGTGGTAGCTGGGAAATTACAGATAAGGATGATGGCCCTGTTCAGTTTGTTCATCCACCACCCATGAAGAGGCATCACCTAAGAAGAAAGTGGGGAAAAAGGGAGGAGTTTCTTTAAATTCTCCATATTTACTTCTCGCCCTTCAAAAGCAGTTCCTAATGATCCCTCATTTCTAAAACTCTCTTAAGTCTTCCATTCAAGCCCCAATATCCTCTCTATAGTTTAACTCCCTATTCATTTAACAAATACTTACTGCATGCCCATAATGTGTCATGCCTTAAGTTCTGTTATATTGTCTTTTAACTGACCCTAGTTATTATCCCCACCATTCTAGATTCCAGATTAACAGCACCTCCCCCAAATAAGTTTATCAGGCCCTTCCCCAGCTTGAAACTCCCCTAACTCCTTTTGATTACCTCTAAATATAATCCTTGGGATAACGTCCAAGCCCTTCCTTATTCTAGCCTCAGTCTACCTTTCCAGTTTTATTTGTCTGAGCATGGTGGTACACGCCTGTAATCCCAGCTACTCACGTGGCGGAGGCAGGAGAATCACTTGAACCCGGGAGGCAGAGGTTGCAGTGAGCTGAGATCGCGCCACTGCACTCTAGCCTGGGTGACAGAGCAAGACTCCATCTCAAAAAAATAAATTAATTAAAATAAAATAAATAATTTAAAAGTTTGTAAAGTAAAAGTTGTAGTAAGCTAAGGTTAATTTACTATTGAGGAAAAATATTTTTTACAAATTTAGTGTAGCCTAAATGTAGTGTTTATAAAGTCTACAGTAGTGTACAGTATTGTCCTAGGCCTTCACATTCATTCACCACTCACTGATTCACCCAGAGCAACTTCCAGTCCTGCAAGCTCCATTCATGGTAAATGTCCTATACAAGTATAATTTTTTTTTGTTTGGAGATGGAGTCTTGCTCTATTGCCCGGGCTGGAGTGCAGTGGCATGATCTTGGCTCACTGCAACCTCCGCCTCCCAGGTTCAAGTGATTCTCCTGCCTCAATCTCCCAAGTATCTAGGATTACAGGTGCCCACCACCACACTGGCTAATTTTTTTGTATTTTAGTAAAGATGGAGTTTCACCATGTTGGCCAGGCTGGTTTCAAACTCCTGACCTCAAGTGATCCACCTGCCTTGGCCACCCAAAGTGTTAGTATTACAGGTGTGAGCCACTGCACCCGGCCAGGTGTACCATTTTAAAAAATCTTTTATATTGTATTTTTACTGTGCCTTTTCTATGTTGCGATATGTTTAGGCACACGAATACTTATCATTGTGTTATAATTGCCTACAATACTCAGTACAGTAACATGCTGCACAGGTTTATAGCGTAGGAGCAATAGGCTATAGCAAACAGCCTAGGTGTGTAGTAGGCTGTCCCATCTAGGTTTGTATAAGTGCACTCTGTGAGTCTGCACAAGGATGAAATCACCTAACAACACATTTCTCAGAATGTATCCCTGTCATTAAACAATGCACAACTATTTAAATATGATTAAATGCATATTTAATACTAACTTTTTACTTTTACTTATAAGTAGCAAGGGAAAGGAATGAATTATAAAACCTTCAGTTATAAATTCATATATTCAGGAGTCAAGATGTAAAATGTATTTATTACTGTGAGCTGAAGAAAAAGAAGTTGAAAAACATTACTCTAAATGTTGGCCACATGAGGGGGTTGCAAAGAAAGCGTGGAAAAGAAGATCACCAGATGAGAGCAGACTAGAGAATCTTACGATAGATTATTATGTGATTTTTGGCAGGTAATATGGAAGTTAGAAAAATTAGAACTGCATTTCTGTTTCAAAATTCCTTTCATTCCTATCTACTTGTGTGAACACAATTTCTTATATCCATAAGAATGACAAACAGACATAGAGCTGATTTTGACCTCTGGTCTCATTCTAGCAGTGAGGAATATTCTGCCATAGAAACATGAATTAGAAAATATCAGTCCCAATGTGCGCAGTGGCTCACGCCTGTGATCCCAACACTTTGGGAGTCCAAGGCAGGCAGAGCGCTTGGGCCCGGGAATTCACGACCAGTTTGGGCAACATAATGAGATCCCCTGTCTCTATGAGAAATAAAAAAAAAAAACTTTAGCTGGGCGTGGTGGCATCTGCCTGTGGTCCCAGCTACTTGGGAGGCTGAGACAGGAGAATTGCTTGAACCTGGGAGGCAGAGGTTGTAGTGTGCTAAGATTGTGCCACTGCATTCCATCCTGGGCAACAGAGTGAGATGGTCTCAAGAAGGAAAAAAAGGAGGCTGGGCGCAGTGGCTCAAGCCTGTAATCCCAGCACTTTGGGAGGCTGAGGCAGGCGGATCATAAGGTCAGGAGATCGAGACCATCCTGGCTAACACGGTGAAACCCCGTCTCTACTAAAAATACAAAAAAATTAGCCGGGTGTGGTGGCGGGCGCCTGTAGTCCCAGCTACTCAGGAGGCTCAGGCAGGAGAATGGCGTGAACCCAGGAGGTGGAGCTTGCAGTGAGCCGAGATCGCGCCACTGCACTCCAGCCTGGGCGACAGAGTGAGACTCCGTCTCAAGAAAAAAAAAAATAGAAGGAAAGGAAAATAGAGAGAGAGAAAGAGGAAGGAAGGAAGGAAAGTAGGGAGGAAGGGAGGAAGGCAGGGAGGAAGGGAGAAAGGGAGGGAGGGAGGGAGATGTTTGGGGAGGGCAGATGGAAAAGAATAGAAAAGAAAGAAAGAGGCCAGGAGCGGTGGTTCATGCCTGTGATCCCAGCGCTTTGGGAGGCCAAGGCAGGCAGATCACGAGGTCAGGAGATCGAGACCATCCTGGCCAACATGGTGAAACCCCATCTCTACTAAAAATACAAAAAAATTAGCCGGGCATGGTGGCACGCACCTGTAGTCCTAGCTACTCAGGAGGCTGAGGCAGGAGAATCGCTTGAATCTGGGAGGTGGAGGCTGCAGTGAGCCGAGATCGCGCCACTGCACTCCAGCCTGGGTGACAGAGTGAGACTGTCTCAAAAAAAAAAAAAAAAAAAAAAAAAAAAGAGAGAAAGAGAGAGGAATGGAGGAAGAATAAAAAGACTGAGTTCAAGTAAAAAAGAGAAAGATGGCCGGGCTTGGTGTCTCATGCCTGTAGTCCCAGTACTTTGGAAGGCCAAGGTGGGTAGATCACTTGAGGTCAGGAGTTCAAGGCCAGCCTAGCCAACATGATGAAACCCCATCTCTACTAAAAATACAAAAATTAACTGGGCATGGTGGCGTACGCCTGTAATCCCAGCTACTCGGAAAGCTGAGGCAGGAGAATCGCTTGAACCTGGGAAGTAGAAGTTGCAATGAGCCAAGATTGTGCCACTGCACTCCATTCTGTCTCAAAAAAAAAAAAAAAAAAAAAGAGAAAAAGATGTAAAATATCTAATGCTAAAAAAAATTTGATGATAGATTTAAATCACTATGGTATTTAGAAACCACTGGATACATTTAGAGGAGTGATGGAACACATTTTAAAATGTCATAATTCACAATATACCAGAAATCACATTTTTTACAACTGTTTAAACTTATGATGTGAAATTTTTAGATGTCAACTTAAAAATGTAGAAATGGATACATAATTTTTCAACAGGATATGCTTTCAAAGTTTGAGGACCACTGCTCTAAAGCAGTTCTTACATGTGATGAGCTTCAAGGAGTCAGTCTTGCTAGTTGTGTGACATTGGGCAAGTGACATAAATTCAGCTGTTTCCTTATCTGCAAAATGGGGATAGTAACAATACCCTATCTCAGTAGCTGTCCAACTTTGGCATTCATCTAAATAGCATGGAGGGCTTTTTAAACAGACTGCTAGGTCCTCACCCCTAGAGTTTCTGATTCAGTGGGTCTAGGGCCAGTCCCTAAAATTTGTATTGCTAATAAGTTTCCAGGTGATGCTGATGCTGCTGGTCCAGGAACCACACTCTGAGAACCTTTGGCCTATCTCATAAGGTCATTGAGAAAATTTAAAACATTAGTAGATAAAATGCTTAAACTGTACTGGGACATAGCAGATGCTAATATGTATTAGCCAATATCATCAATTAGGACTGGATTCACTGTAACAGAAAATTCTACTCCAGTGGATTAAACAGGAAGGAGTCCTATCTCATTTAATAAGAGGTCCCAAGGTAAATCATCCAGAGATGGCACTACTGTCAAGAATGTCCCCAGCTCCTGTCTTCTTGCTCAATTGCCTTTGTCCCATGGCTTTCATCATCACGGATGTGTGATAGCTGCTGTTCCTCCAGGAATTCTGTCTGCATTCCTGAGAGGCAGAAAGAAGGGCAAAAAAGCACAGGGCAAAGAATTGATGGAGTGTTCCAGCCAAGTTGCTCCCTTTCAAAAAATGTTTCCCGAAACCCCCACAGTGACGCTGACTTGAATCACAATGATCAGATCCAGGTCACATGTTACCCCAACTACAAAGAAATCAGAAAAAGAAAGAATTTTTAGTTCTCCAGCTACTATGGTGGAGGAAATCAACGGAGAATGCAGTTTGAGACAGATATTTCACTTGCCTGAAGGGTACCCATGAACACCAAGAAACTCATGCAAAATATCAAGTGTATGTGTATTTTTCTGAAGAGTCAGTCCACAGCTTTCATGAGATCCTTAGAGTTCAAAAACAAGGGCTTTCAAGCCCTAGTTTCTTGACTTGAGGGCCTAAATATTTTCACAAAAAGGATGTCTGCTCCTTTTCATCCCCTCTGTCTGCCATCACATTAAATCATAAAACCTGAGAGCATGGAACTTTCTTAATTGCTGTATCCTTTCTTTTTTTCTAAAAAAAGATTCTGAATTCATTGTAAATGTTGCTTATACTATTATATACTTGTCTATAATTTGTCCTACAGTATATTCTTTGGTGTGTGTGGTTTTTTTTTTCTTTTTTTGAGATGGAGTCTCGCTCTGTCACCCAGGCTGGAGTGCAGTGGCGCGATCTCGGCTCACTGCAAGCTCCGCCTCCCAAGTTCACGCCATTCTCCTGCCTCAGTCTCCTGAGTAGCTGGGACTACAGGCGCCCGCCACCTCGCCTGGCTAATTTTTTGTATTTTTAGTAGAGACGGGGTTTCACCGTGTTAGCCAGGATGGTCTCGATCTCCCGACCTCGTGATCCGCCTGCCTCCGCCTCCCAAAGTGCTGGGACTACATGCGTAAGCCACCGCGCCCGGCCTGGTGTGTGTAGGTTTTTAATGTGATTTCCCAAACAGATAACATACTTTTTTTTTTTTTTTTTGTGAGACAGAGTCTTCCTCTGTCACCCAGTCTGGAGTGCAATTGCACCATAATGGCTCACTACACCTTCAAATTCCTAGGCTCAAGCCAATCTCCCACCTCAGTAACCTGAGTAGCTGGGACTACAGGCATGTGCCACTACACATAGCTAAATTCAATTTTTTTTGTACAGATGAAGTTTCACTATGTTGACCAGGCTGGTCTTGAACTCCTGGGCTCAAGCGATCCTCCCACCTTGGACTCCCAAAGCATGTCCTTTTCTTCCTTTGTCATTTGCATAAAGTTGGGGAGCAAGGACCATTAACATCCGAAATAAGTTGCTGTGTCCTGAATTTCAGCCTGACAATAATACTTGGAGATTTGTGTTCTCTGACCGAAGAAACCAGAAGGGTTTTTAAAGATGAGAGGCAGTAACTGGATTTATTTCTGGGGTGTCTGAAAGATTGACAAATTCAGGAGTAAAACCTAAACACTGAAGGATTTGCATTCTTCAATATGTGACTTTCACTTAATGGGAAGACGGAAGACTTATCAACAAAACTACTGGGATCATCTGGAATCTCACCCTGAAAACACGTAGATCAGAAGTACTAATTGTGAAGTATCAGCTGAACAGTGTATAAAACAGGTTGGAAATGAGTTCTAAAATTATTAAAATGTTAGAATTGAGAAAGTTTAAATCTACTTAAGAATAGCACATAGGTTTATATTCTGCGTAAAACGCATTTAGAAAGTTAACGTTTGCTACTCCTGACAGTAGTGAGTCTGAGTTTGGTAGAAAGAGCCTTCCCATTTATAAATCAGCCAGGAGAATGTTCCACTGTGCAGAGAACAAGCGATTTACAAGAAATGGGGAATACTTTTTAAAATAAGGAACTAGGCTGGGTGCAGTGCTCAAGCCTGTAATCCCAGCACTTTGGGAGGCCGAGGCGGGAGGATCGCTTGAGCCCAGGAGTTTGAGACCAGCCTGGGCAACATGGTAAAACTCCATCTCTACTAAAAATACATACGAAAAAAAAATGTAGCAGGGTGTGGTGGTGCATGTCTGTAATTCCAGCTCCTTGAGAGGCTGAGGTACAAGAATCACTTGAACCCAGGAGGTGGAGGTTGCCGTAAGCCAAGATCGTGCCACTGCACTCCAGCCTGCGGGACAGACCGAGACACTATCTCAAAGAAACAACAACAAAAAAGAAATAAAATAACAAGCTAAAAAACTGTAAAAAGTGAGTATTTCAATAAAATTAATTTTTTTGTCCCAACAATGTTATGTTTAACATAGTTTTGTACCACTTTTCACAGTGAATCATTTTTATTTTTTTAACATCTAACTCAAGCCCCCACTTTTTTTTGCAGTTGAGATAACCTGACTTCCAATCAGCAGATGTATTAGCTCCCTTAGGTTGGCCTTAACCTCTTTATGGGTTAAGAAAATTTGGAAAAGGTAAATGGTCATTTCCAAGATAGGCTCTCTGATGAGAAGAATTCTTGAAATGTGAAAATACACTGATCAAGTTCAGAGTCCTAGCTTTTGGTGTCTCTGTTCTTTAAACATCAAAAAAGAGAAGTGTGACAAATTGATTTTGGGCGGCCATAAAACCATGTTAAATGTTAATATGAATGGTTTCCTTAAATATGGAGTTCCCTGGTGTCAAATGGGATGTTAGAAACTGGTCAGAAATTAGTCATATTTGCAAGCTCCCTTACCAGCAGATATCATGGGTTGAACTGTGTTCCACCAAAATTCATATGTTGAAGTCCGAAAACTTGGTACCTCAGAATGTGACCCTTATTTAGAGACAGCACCTTTAGAGAGTTACAGTGAGGTCAACTGAAAGTAGGTCATTAGGATGTGACCTAACCCATCCTAATATGGCCGGTGTCGTTTTAAAAAGGGAAATTTGGATACAGACATACACAGAGAGAAGACAATGTGAAAGGACGTAGGGAAGAATGGCTATCTACAAGCCAAGGAGAGAAGCTGGAACAGATCTGTCCCTCATTGCCCTCAGAAGGAATCAATTCTACTGAAACCTTGATTTTGGATTTCTAGCCTCCAGAACTGTGAGACAAACACACTTTTGTTGGTTAAGTCACTCAGTTGTGATATTTTGTTACGGCAGCATTAACAAACTAGTACAGCAGGGATTCTCTGATGTTGTACAAGTTTTCTTTCACTCCTCCCATTCAAGCACTACTCTCTTCTTTCCCCATGCAAGGACACTGATGTACAAGAAAGGCTGAGCCGTAGCTGAAAAATTTCCCACTCTTTGTGCTTATAAACTCTTTCCTAAATACGTGGCGTCTTTGATGTCAGAATCTCCCAAGTTTTAGCTTAACATAGAATGTGAGCCAAAGTGTTGTATGCAACTTTCATTCTGTTACTGCTTGAAAGGAAGCTGCTAAGTCACAATATTTTCTTTCTCCTTCCCGCAGGCTGTGATTCTGTTTCACCCATGTGAACAAGGCAATCCTCAGGAGGTCCAAAAGCAGCTAGAAGAACATAGACCCCTGGAGAACTTTGTGGAGAAGGGCTTCTAGAAGTCTCTGGTTTGCCCCTCAACAGCACATTTATATGACAAAGAAAATTTTCTATCTTGCTTAATCATTGTTTCTTGGTCTTTATGGTACTAATCAAATAAACATCCTAACTGAAAGAAATCAGAGTAGAATTAAGGACTGATAACTAAAGGAGGGCCAAAGTTTACACACACCTACCTAGATTATTCCGAGTCTTTTGACTGATTTAACTGTTTTTGGTCTTGTCCCTGTTCAATGCATTCTCCACATTATAACTATAATCTAAGATATAATCTGGTTATGCTACCTGCCTGTTAAGAAACCACTGCCTAGAGTTGAGTTGTATTGTCTAATACAGTAGCCATTAAAATTCAATAAAAATTCAGTAGTACTGGACGGGCGCGGTGGCTCACACCTGTAATCCCAGCACTTTGGGAGGCTGAGGCAGGCGGATCACGAGGTCAGGAGATCGAGACCATCCTGCCTAACACGGTGAAACCCCGTCTCTACTAAAAATACAAAAAAAAAAATTAGCCGGGCGAGGTGGCAGGCGCCTGTAGTCCCAGCTACGCGGGAGGCTGAGGCAGGAGAATGGCGTGAACCCCGGGGGACGGAGCCTGCAGTGAGCCGAGATCGCGCCACTGAACTCCAGCCTGGGTGAAAGAGCGAGACTCCGTCTCAAAAATAAATAAATAAATAAATAAAAATAAAAATTCAGTAGTACTAGCCACATTTCAAGTGTTTTTTTTTTTTTTTTTGAGGCAGGGTCTCTTTCTGTCACCCAGACTGGAGTGCAGTGGCGCAAATAGAGCTCACTGATGCCTCGACCTCCCAGGCTGAAGTGACCCTCCCACCTCAGCCTCCCAAGTAGCTGGGACTACAGGGGCATGCCACCATGCCTGATAAGTTTTTGTATTTTTTGTGAAGACAGGGTTTCATCATTTTGTCCAGGCTAGTCTCAAACTCCTGAGCTCAAGGGATATGCCCACCTCGGCCTCCAAAAGTGCTGAGATGACAAGCATGAGCCACTATGCCCACCCTCAAGAGTTTAATAGCCACATGTAGCTAGCGATTACTGTGTTGGACAACATAGATACAGGATAAAGTTCTATTGGACAGCACTGGGCTAGGAGATGCATGTCCAAGCCCCCCACATATCCTGTAAAGTTTTCTCTCCAGACTTACCTGCTGTCGCCATACACTTAGTCAGGGCCACCATGCTGTTTCGCAGCTCTGCATTTGTTCATAATGCTGCTGCCAAGGAATTCTCTCTCCTCCACCTTGTCCACCTAGAAAACAATTCATTTTTTTTTAAGTATTACCTTATTTACACACACACCCAAAAAACCCCAGAAGCATTGAGTAGTTCAAGAATTAATTTTGAATACATCTTCTCTTTTATCTACCATCCCTACAAAGATTAGCAGATCCAGAGAAAGGTCTTCACTTTAAAAATAAAAGATTTATAACTTTTTTTTTTTTTTTTTTTTTTTGAGACGGAGTCTCGCTCTGTCACCCAGGCTGGAGTGCAGTGGCGCAATCTCGGCTCACTGCAAGCTCCGCCTCCCGGGTTCACGCCATTCTCCTGCCTCAGCCTCTCCGAGTAGCTGGGACTACAGGCGCCCGCCACCACGCCCGGCTAATTTTTTATATTTTTTATTAGAGACGGGGTTTCACCGTGGTCTCGATCTCCTGACCTCGTGATCCGCCCGCCTCGGCCTCCCAAAGTGCTGGGATTACAAGCGTGAGCCACCGCGCCCAGCTAAAAGATTTATAACTTAACAAAAAAAAAAAAATCCAATTAAAAACCAGACAAAAAACTTGAATAGGCATTTCTCCAAAGATATGCAAATGCAAAGAGATATACAACATCACTAATCACTAGGGAAATGTAAACAAAAACCACAAAGAGATACCACTTCACACCCACTAGGTCACCTACCTTTAAAAAAAAAAACCCCAAGCAGAAAATAACAAATGTTGGCAAGGATGAAGAGAAATTGGAATCCTTGTGCACTGTTGGTGAGAATGCAAAATAATATAGCTGCTATGGAAAACAGTATGCAATTCCTCAAAAAATGAAAAATAGAATTATCATATAACCCAGTAATTCCTTTTCTGGGTATACTGTAAAGAATTGAAGGCATGTAGGCCAGGCACGGTGGCTCACACCTGTAATCCCAGCACTTTGGGAGGCTGAGGCGGGCAGATCATGAGGTCAGGAGATCAAGACCATCCTGGCTAACACGGTGAAACCCCATCTCTACTAAAAATACAAAAACTGAGCTGGGCGTGGTGGTGGGCGCCTGTAGTCCCAGCTACTCGGGAGGCCGAGGCAGGAGAATGGCGTGAACCCGGGAGGTGGACCTTGCAGTGAGCCGAGATTGCACCACTGCACTCCAGCCTGGGCGACAGAGCGAGACTCTGTCTCAAAAAAAAAAGAGAGAGAATTGAAGGCAGGATCTCAAAGAGATATTTATAAACCCCATGTTCATAGCAGCATTATTCACAATAGCCAAAAGGTGCAAGCAACCCAAGTGACTATTGACAGATGAATGGATAAACAAAATGTGGTATATACATATAGTGAAATATTATTCAACTCTAAAAAGTAAGGAAATTGACATGCTACAACATGAATGAACCTTGAGAGCACTATGCTAAGTGAAACAAGCCAGTCACAAAAAGACAAATACTGTATGATTCCATTTATTTGAGGTACATAGAATAGTCAAATTCATAGAGACAAAAAGCAGAATGGTGATGTCCAGAGGCTGAAGGGAGAGGGGAATGGGGAGTTATAGCTTAATAAGTACAGAGTTTCAGTTTTATAAGATGAAAAGAGTTTTGCAGGTAGATGGCAGTGATGGTCGCACAACAATGTGAATATACCTAACACAACTGAACACTTAAAAACAAGATAGGCCAGGAGCGGTGGCTCACATCTGTAATCCCTGCACTTTGGGAGGCTGAGGTGGGCAGATCCTGAGGTCAAGAGATCGAGACCATCCTGGCCAACATGGTGAAACCTCGTCTCTACTAAAAATACAAAAAAAATTCGCTGGACGTGGTGGCATGTGCCTGTAATCCCAGCTACATGGGAGGCTGAGGCAGGAGAATTACTTGAACCCAGGAGGCAGAGATCGTGCCACTGCACTCCAGCCTGGTGACACAGCGAGACTCCGTCTCAAAAAAACAAACAAACAAATAAAAGATTAAGATGCTAAATTTTATGTGAATTTTATTACAATTGTTTTAAAAAGATCCATATTTAAATCTCATTCCGAAAAAGGTAAGTCTTGAGCAAGCCCTGACTCTACCAGAACCCAGTTCACAACCATATCCTCAAACATCTCACATTCTTTTTTTTTTTTGAAGAGACAGAGTCTTCCTCTGTCACTCCAGCTGGAGCACAGTGGCACAATCATAGCTCACTGTAACCTCGGACTCCTGGGCTCAAGCAACCTTCCACCTCAGCCTCTGGAGTATCTAGGACTATAGGTGCAAGCCATCACACTCCACTAATTTTATTTTATTTTTTGTAATTGGGGGAAAGAGGGATGGGGTGGGTGTTCTTGCTTTGTTGCCCAGGCTGGTCTCCAACTCCTGGCTTCAAGTGATCCTCCCACCTCAGTCTCCCCCAAAGTGCTGGAATTAAAGGCATAAGCCACCGAGCCTGACCTATCCCATATTCTTAAAACGTACCCCATGATCCTGCTTTTCTAAAGAGAAGGCCACACATGCACAAAAATGCATGCAAGGAATGACCAGCCTGGCCAACATGGCGAAACTCCATCTCTACTAAAAATACAAAAATTAGCTGAGTGTGGTGGCACGCACCTATAGTCCCAGCTACTCGGGAGGCTGAGGCAGGAGAATCACTTAAATCCAGGAGGCAGAGGTTGTAGTGAGCTGAGATCGCAACACTGCACTCCAGCCTGGGTGACAGAGTGAGACTCCACCTCAGAAAAAAAAACAACAACAAAAGTGTGAGAAGATTCATAAAAAGGTGGTTATGCTTGTTTAAATAAGGCTGAAGAGAAATGGAAAGAAGGGTAAGTGTAAAGTGGTGGTTAAGAGAAAAATCTGCTGGGCAAGAAACATCTCATTCATCTATAGAAGGGTCTTGCAATTCCTGAGTGGATGCACGTGACTGGTGGTGTGCTAGGCAGGCTCTAGCCCAAGTGAAGGAGATTGGGGCAGCTGCCATGAAGGAGGCAGATCCTGGAAAGGCAGGATATTACCTAGGACTCGACTCTGACATTTTGCTGCAGCATCACCTGGTCTCCTGATCTCCCTTTCTGAGCAAAGCAGGCCTATAAAAAGAGAAAGAAGTTATCAGGAATAACCTAGTGCTAGTTCTGCTCATGCAGGCCAACTCCCATAAAAGTCAGTTCTGCACAATTCAGCTGCAAATAAACCTTCTCTCAATATATAAGCACCATCCAAATCCACCACCCGATACAAAGTAGAGTAAAGGCAAAATGCTCAACAAGGTGGCAGGACCAATATAAAGTTAAACATGAATGGAAGAGTGGATATGTTTACAATATGTTAGCTCATCATACAATACAAAAAAAATTTTTCTTTTCTGAGACAGGGTCTTGCTCTGTCACCCCATCTAGGCTCTGTCGCAGTCACAGCACACTGCAGCCTCAACCTCCTGGGCTCTAGCAATCCTCCCGCTTCAGCCTCCTGGGTAGCTGAGACTGCAGGCACACACCACCACGCCCAGCTAATTTTTTTTTCCTTTTTTTTTGAGATGGAGTCTCGCACTGTCATCCCAGTTGGAGTGCAATGGTGTGATCTCGGCTCACTGCAACCTCTGCCTCCCGGGTTCCAGCAGTTCTCCTTCCTCAGGCCCCTGAGTAGCTGGGATTACAGGCGCCCGCGACCACGCCCGCCTAATTTTTTGTATTTTTAGTAGAGATGGGGTTTCACTATATTGGCCAGACTGGTCTCGAACTCCTGACCTCGTGATCCGCCTGCCTCGGCCTCCCAAAGTGCTGGGATTACAGGCGTGAGCCACTGCACCCGGCCGCTCAGCTAATTTTTAAATTTTTTTGTAGAGACAGGGTTTTGCCACGTTGCCCAGGCTGGTATCAAACTCCTGAGCTCAAGTAATCCACCTGCCTTGGCCTTCCAGCGTTGGGATTACAAGGATAAACCATGGTGCCCAGCTAAAATGTGATCGTTAATCTATGTTCATCTGACCTAAAGAAATGTGACACTTTAGGAAAAAACAGACATTAGCTATTTAATAAAACAAAATTTTTCTGTGTAATAGTGTTATATACAGGGAATGAAGGAAAAATATGTTTCTTCAGTTATATGTTTAACTGTACATATATATAATTATGTGTGTATATATTTATATATAAAGCTATATATAGTTAACTGTACATATATAATTGTGTGTGTATATATATGTGTATATATATGAGATACATACACACAGTTATTCACTGCATTGTTTGTGATGGTGAAAGATTAGAAACAACCTAATGTCTATCACCAGGAAATGAGTAAAGCCCAAGTGTTCATCACCAGGAAATGGCTTAAACATATTACAGTATATCCATATACAAATGAAGACACTGTATATTAATATAGAAATCTCTTAAGATATAGTGTTAAGTGAAAAAAAGTTGGAAAGTATGCCACCTAACAAATAAATAAGAGTGAAAATAGCCGGGTGTGGTGGCTCACACCTATAATCCCAGCACTTTGGGAGGCCAAGGTGGGCAGATCACCTGAGGTCAGGAGTTCAAGACCAGCCTGGCCAACATGGCGAAACCCAGTCTCTACTGAAAATACAAAAATTAGCCGGGCCCAGTGGCACACGCCTGTAATACCAGCTACTCAGGAGGCTGAGGCAGGAGAATCGCTTGATCTCTGGAAACAGAGGTTGCAGTGAGCCGAGATTGCACCACTGCACTCCAGCCTGAGTGACAGAGCCAGACTCCCTCTCAAAAAAAAAAAAAAAAAATTTTTTTGCAGCAGATTCCAGGAAGTCAGCTTTCTTCTCCTTTCACTAGCTTTTCTCTTCTTCCCTCTACCATAAGCACATACATACAAGATTACTTTCAATGTCAGTAAAAATATTCTTTTAAAAGCAATTTTTTTTTTTTTTTTTTTTTTTTTTGAGACGGAGTCTCGCTCTGTCACCCAGGCTGGAGTGCAGTGGCGTGATCTCGGCTCACTGCAAGCTCCATCTCCCGGGTTCACAACATTCTCCTGCCTCAGCCTCCCGAGTAGCTGGGACTACAGGTGCCCGCCACCACGCCCGGCTAATTTTTTGTATTTTTAATAGAGACAGCACTTTGGGAGGCCAAGCAGGGGCGGATCATGTGTTAGCCAGGATGGTCTGGATCTCCTGACCTCGTGATCCGCCCGCCTCGGCCTCCCAAAGTGCTGAGATTACAGGCGTGGGCTACCGCACCCGGCAAAAGCCTATTTTGAAAGAGGTTTCTTTTTTTCTTTTTTTTTTCGAGACAGGGTCTCACTCTGTCACCCAGGCTGGAGCGCAGTGGCGTGATCTTGGCTCACTGCAACCTCTGCCTCCCGGGTTCAAGTGATTCTCCTGACTCAGCCTCCTGAGTACCTGGGATTACAGGTGTCGGCCACCATGCCTGGCTAATTTTTGTGTTTTTAGTAGAGACGGGATTTCACCATGTTAACCAGGATGGTCTCGAACTCCTGACCTCGTGATCCGCCCCCACCTTGGCATCCCAAAGTGCTGGGATTACAGGCGGCAGCCACTGCCTGAAAGAGGTTTCTTTTAAGAGTCGGTTTTTACCAGCCAATGTCAACCTCCTTCCTCTCATGAACTGTACCCGTTCCTGGCTAGATTCTGATCATCCTGGTGTATTTGTCACAGACCCAAAATACAAATCTCTAGTCAACAGTATAGAGCTCTTCATGGCTTCCAAAACAAGGCATATTTCCTTCCTAGAATGTTCCTTCTCTGGAATCCTCGTGATACACTCCTCATTCCTTAGTCTTTACTTAAATAATGGTAAAGCCTTCCGCATTCATCCTATTTAAAACTCAACACCCATCCCTCACTCTACCCTACTCCATATTGCCCTTCTCTGATTTCTTTTTCTCCACGATACCATCACCTGAGAAACTGTATTTTCCTCTAGAATAAACTGCACAAACATGGAGATGTTTGTCTTAAATGAATAAAGCCATGTCTATTCAAAACCAATTAGTCAAAACTAGTATCATATTCTTAGTTACTATTTTTTCATAAACTGTCAATTTGGTGCAACCTGGTTCTCATATCCCATTCCCCTTTTCTAGACATTCCTTTAATCAACATGCTACTGAAGCTTTCCTTTTCTTTGTAATAATTTAAAAAACCCAGGTCTTTGTGATTGCAATGCTTGCTAGCGGCATCATGCAGGAAATGGCAGAAAATGGGTCCTCTTATATGCTGAACCAATAGTTCATGGAATGGTTGTGGGGGGTCACAGATCTTGTAATCTGAAGTGCCCCATTGACTTAAAAGTAAAAAACACACGGCCGGGCACGGTAGCTCACGCCAGTAATCCCAGCACTTTGGGAGGCCGAGGTGGATGGATCACCTGAGGTCAAGAGTTTGAGACCAGCATGGCCAACATGGTGAAACCCCGTCTCTACTTAAAATACAAAAAATTAGCTGAGCGTGGTGGTACACACCTGTAATCCCAGTTACTGGGGAGGCTGAGGCAGGAGAATCACTTGAACCCGGGAGGTGGAGGTTACAGTGAGCCAAGATCGTGCCATTGTACTCCAGACTGGGAGACAAGAGCGAGACTTCATCTCAAAAAAAAAAAAAAAAAAAAAAAAGAGTAAAAAACACAGGCTTTAATGTTATACAGACATGAATGCAAATCCTTGGTTCTGTCACTTACTAGTTGTGAGATCTTGGACTTATTACCAGGTTAAACCCTCTGAGCCTCAGCTTTACTGTGGTTAAATGGATATAACAATATCCAATCTCTCTAACAGAGTTGTGAGGATTAAATAACAAAATTTGTAAACCTATTTAATAGTCCTGGGCATATAACTCCTCAATAAATGTTATTACAATCACTGCGACAGAACAAAGATCACTGGAGGGATATTTCCAAATCGTTAGAGGTTTTAAGATCATCACAACTGTAATCCCAGCACTATGGGAGGCCGAGATGTGTGGATCACTTGAGGTCAGGAGTTCGAGACCAGCCTGGCCAACATGGTGAAACCTCGGCTCTACTAAGTAGCTAGGCGTGGTGGCACACACCTGAAATCCCAACTACTTGGGAGGCTGAGGCAGGAGAATCGTTTGAACTCGGGAAGCAGAGGATGCAGTGAGCCGAGTTGGCACCACTGCACTCCAGCCTGAGTGACAGAGCTAGACACCATCTCAAAAAAAGAGCACCACTGAACTTTGTTAACATTAACTGACAGAAAAGACACTAGACACTAGAATTCTATGAGCCCCCAGCAGTGTCAGAAAATCCTCTTACATGGATTTTGTTTTTTGTTGAAGAAAAAAACTTCTTAGAGAAATATTGCTGGATTTCTTAGATTAGATAAGGATAAAATGAGAACTATCTTACTCTACTCGTTCCTTTTATTATTCAAGATTCAGTACCCTGCTGGTAAGTTTCATTCAGCGAATCTAGCACACATGAATTAAGTGCTATTTAAGGTACAATGTCTCCAACAGGCACGGTGTCAGAATAATGGTTTCTGTCCACCAGAACAAAGGATGAGACGCGCCTCTTGGATTTGACTGTAGCCCAGTGGTCATCATCGCTGGCTGCACATTAACATTATCCAGGAAATTTTAAAGCTCTATAGGTGATTCTAAGGAAGAGGAGGACTGAGAGGCCGACTGTTAAGATGCACTGCTACTGTCCGATGAGCACACACTCATCCATAACCTTACACATTTCCTATTCACCTGATGCCCAGAATCATCAAACAGTGTATTCAACACAGTCACGCCATTTCTGTTTTCCAGTTGACTATCTTCCACAAGATACTGTTATCCAGAGCAGGTAAACTCCCTAGCACCTGTCGCTCAAGAACTTAAATCCCTCCCTGCACCCAACCCATCAACGGTGACTTATTACTATCCACAAGCCAGGCTGCTTCCCGATGCACCTTTTCTGCTGGGGAGTGCCCAGACGAGCGCCATCTGCTCCTGGGCCAGAGGAGTCCCTGCAGGGTCATTGACTTCCTCCTTTCCAAAAGCCCCGTAGGTTGCATTGGAGTCCCGAGGCGAAGCGCCGACACTTCATCTGCCCGTCACCTCCCGATTTTTGCAGTGTGTTTCTTCTGAACAAGAATGTGTGCCCTGGAAGCCAACTCAAGTCCCAGACCTAGGTTTCTCGACATTTCCCCAAGTCCCACCTGCGTCAGGTTGTAGGCTCCGGGGCCAGTCCCTTTCGATCCGCATCAAAAAACCTGGCGATCCCGTTTGGGCACAAGAGCTCAGGGCGTTGGTCCCCGCGATCGCGGAAGCCCACTTCCAGAAAAACTCGACCACTAACAGTAAGCTTCAGGGGTCGCAAAAAGGGGTAGAAGGGTTTGCATCCCCTGGCGTCATTTCCGGGTCCGCTCTGGAAACCTCGGAGGTTTCCGTGTCTCTGTCGTTTATTCCGACTGTTAATGCTCCATGTGCCTTTGACTCTCCTCATCTTCCTTTCCAAACATACGAGGAAGAAAGGCTCAGGTTTCCCAGAGAAATTGTGTGGAAAAGCCTTAAAAGTATATATACAAAGGTAGACAGAATAGTACAGTGCATCCAATGTACCTGACACACCTTCAAGAATTACTAACTCGGCCGGGCGCGGTGGCTCACTCCTGTAATCCCAGCATTTTGGGAGGCCGAGACGGGCGGACCACAAGGTCAGGAGTTCGAAACCAACCTGGCCAATATAGTAAAACCCCGTCTGTACTAAAAATACAAAAAAACTAGTTGGGGGTGGTGGTGGGCCCCTACTACTCAGGAGGCTGAGGCAGGAGAATCGCTTGAACTTTGGAGGAGGAGGTTGCAGCGAGCCGAGATGATACCACTGCACACCAGCCAGGGCGACAGTGCAAGACTCCTCTCAAAAAAAAAAAAAAGAAGAAGAAGAAGAAGGCCTGGCGAGGTGGCTCACGCCTGTAATCCCAGCACTTTGGGAGGCCGAGGTAGGCGGATCACCTGAGGTTGGGAGTTTGAGACCAGCCTGACCAAAATGGAGAAACCTTGTCTCTAGTGAAAATAAAACAAAATTAGCCGGGCATGGTGGTGCATGCCTGCAATCCCAGCTAGTAGGGAGGCGGAGGCAGGAGAATCGCTTGAACCCAGGAGTCGAAGGTTGTGGTTAGCCGAGATCGCGCCATTGCACTCCAGCCTGGGCAACAAGAGCGAAACTGCGCCTCAAAAAAAAAAAAAAAAAAAAAAAAAAATTACCAAAATATTATTACTATAACCACCTCTCCCTATGTTGTTGGAATGGCGCGAACTCGGCTCACTGCAACCTCCGCCTCACAGGTTCAAGCGATTCTCCTGCCTCAGCCTCCTCAGCCTCCCGAGTAGCTGGGATTACAGGCGCCCACCACCGCACCTGGCTAATTTTTGTATTTTTAGTAGAGACGAGGTTTCACCATCTTGGCCAGGATGGTCTCAAACTCCTGACCTTGTGATCCACCCGCCTCGGCCTCCCAAAGTGCTGGGATTATAGGCATGAGCCACCGAGCCCAGCCCACTGCACTTTTCCTTAAAGCAAAACCTGTCATTCTTCTGTTTCTTGCCTCTTAGTTTCTTAGTCCTTTTTTTCCTATTAGCCCTATTTGTATTTATTTGTTATTAATGCACTATGACTAATAAAAACTTGCCTAGGGTCAGAAACTTTGAGCTTTAGCAAAAACAAAAACATAACAAACAAAAACTCAGAAAGTTTTTTCAGATAAAGGTTTGTTTTTCAAGTACAATTAAGAGCATGATTCTGCTCAGGCGTGGTGGCTGGCGCCTGTAATCCCAGCACTCTGGGAGGCCGAGGCAGGCAGATCACTTGAGGTCAGGACTTCGAGACCAACCTGGCCAACATGGTGAAACCCCAACTCTACTAAAAATACAAAAATTAGCTGAGTGTGGTAGCAGGTGCCTGTAATCCTAGTTACTGGAGAGGCTGAGGCAAGAGAATCTCTTGAACCAAGATAGCGGAGGTTGCAGCGAGCTGAGATCCCACCACTGCACTCCAGCCTGGGTGACAGAGCAAGACTCCATCTCAAAAAAAAAAAAAAAAAAAAAAAAAAGAAAGAAAAAAAAAAAAAAAAGCATGATTCAGAACAGTTTAGTCATTTTAGAAACTTTTGGGATAAATCTGAATATTCAGAGAGTTTTCTCTGGCCATAAAATAGAAGATAGGAAGAATGTAAATTTTTATTCATATGGAGAGAAAAGACACAGTTGTCCCTGTGTTATCTTTAAGAAAGCTCCTGTTCTTAATTCTCTAACTAACTGTAATATCTCAAAGGACTATCTGTAAAACAAAAGGAAACAACCACCTGTTAAATTCAGAATTCCAAAAAGTTTAATTGTATCTCTTGTGTAATATAGACATCTATCTCATGACCTTGCTTATTAATCATTCTTAAAAAATTATATATAAATTGGTTCTATGACCACTATAAAAATACCTGCATTTTGTTTGTTACACAGAAAAGTTAAATGTTCAATGTAATCTTTAAGGGAACTAAATTGGCATAATAATATTTTCATAATTGGGAGGAGGGGTTATGACTTTCCTTCAATGCATGGGGAAAAAATCACTTTGTTGCTTGCGGCAGCAGTATTAACTATAGTTGTAAGATTAAACAGCTTAAGGGTAATACCAACACCAGATGTGGTAGAACAGTGCCAATCATAGAGAGTCAGAGTACCTCTGTACTCCCTGTCACACGAGATGTATTTCTGTCCTAAGCCAGTTGGATTATTCTTCCTTTTTCCCATTTTTATTTTTTATTTTGCAGCTGAATGATACATTCTAATGCAACATCCTTAACACTTACCAAGTTCTCAATTAAATCTATTCTGCATGATCCCCTCCTGTCTGGTAAATCTGGTAAATCTTCTCTGAGTCCTTTAGCTTCCTGCTCCCATATAGATTAGTTGCATTCTAGGTTTCTTGAATAGCTGTCATCCTGTGGTTTTTCATTTTTGAGCTCCTAGATCAGATTCATCATTTCTTGAGTTCCATGTCTTTCTCTCTCTTCCTCCCTATTTTCCCTGTAGTATATATATTCAGTTTGCTTCTTAAAATGTAGGTCAGCTTTTTGAGTTATCATAGGTTTATAAATGTCTTTATTCCAACTTCACATTTGATGCTATACATAGCTATGGAATTCTGTATTAAAACATTTTTCCTCCAGATTTTGAGGCATTATTTTGTTTTCTCCTAACATTCATTCGAGGTTGCTGATGAGACGTCTGAGGCAGAAAGAGTATCTTTCTCTTGCCCACCACCATTACCTCTGAAAGCTGTTAGAATCTGATGTAGTTTGCTTTCAGTCTTATTCCACCGTGAGCAGGTGTATACAAGTCTATTCCTAAAGGCTGAGGAAGCTGAGAGGCCAAAGAAAGAGGCTGACAAATTCAGTTTCTCAGAAAGAAACATTTAATAACAGGAGCCATGTCTTGAGTGGTAGCAAGACAAGATGATGGATCCCCACATTGTCACCAGCCAAACCCAGGGCTTATGAACCACAGGGAATTTGCCTAAGGGCAGGATTTTTCTTTTTCTTTTCTCTTTTTTTTTTTTTGAGACAGGGTCTCTTTCTGTCGCCCAGGCTGGAGTGGCCAGATCTTGGCTCACTGAAACCTCCGCCTCCCAGGTCAAGCCATTCTCATTCCTCAGCCTCTGGAGTAGCTGGGACTACAGGCACGCCCCACCATGCCCAACTAATTTTTGTGTTTTTGGTAGAGACGGCATTTCACCATGTTGGCCAGGCACGTCTCAAACTCTGGACCTCAAGTGATCCGCCCACCTCGGCCTCCCAAAGTGTTGGGATTATAGGCGTGACATACTGCGCCCAGCCTAAGGGCAGGATTTATGTACGGTAAGTATGTGGTTACAATAACATCAAGGTTGTTTTCACCGAATTGCAGGATTTATTGTACCTTAAAGTGGAAATCTTAGAGGCATTTCCAGAACTGGGGTTAATCAGAAGTCAACATGGTGGATTACCATCCAAGATGGAGTGGCTTTCAGCTGGGCACAGTTGCAGTTGGCCAAGATCATGCCACTGCACTCCAGCCTGGGCAATACAGCTAGACTGTCTAAAAATATATATATATATATATACACACACACACATATGCACACACACATATATACATATATATAATATTCATGCACGCACACATGTTTGTTGAAATTATATGTAATTTCCTTTGATTATTGTACAGCTTGGGAGCCCATATTCAAACCTCTTTGATGATCATATGGTCTAGGAAAGAAAGTGCTTTGTTCACCTTATAAGAGAAAATTAAGGATATCGTTTTCACCACCCTCTTTCCTATGATGAAAAAGCCTGTACTTTGTACAGTGGACAAGAAGTATCTGTATTCAATTCCTGGCTAGTAGGATCAACTCATTTGAAAATAAGCTGATTTTTTTTTTCAGATGGAGTCTCGCTCTGTCGCCTAGGCTGGAATGCAGTGGCATGATCTTGACTCACTGGAGCCTCGACCTCCCTGATTCAAGCAATTCTCCTGCCTCAGCCTCCCGAGTAGCTGGGACTACAGGCAAGCGCTGCCACACCTGGTTAATTTTTGTATTTTTAGTAGAGACAGGGTTTCACCATGTTGGCTGGATGGTCTTGATCTCCTGACCTTGTGATCCGCCTGCCTCGGCCTCCCAAAGAAGCTCTGCTTTTAACAGTGTACAAAGTTGAAAAGTGCAATTTAAAACATCTAAGATACATTAAGAAAAAGTGTAAATGCAAAACAACGGGTAAATAACTAAGCTCTCTTTTGTGTGAAAAAGAAGAAAAAATAATCAATATAAATGCAGTATTTAGGCTGGGCGCGGTGGCTCACGCTTGTAATCCCAGCACTTTGGGAGGCCGAGGCGGGCGGATCACGAGGTCAGGAGATCGAGACCACGGTGAAACCCTGTCTCTACTAAAAATATAAAAAAAAAAATCAGCCGGGCGTGGTGGCGGGCGCCTGTAGTCCCAGCTACTCAGAGAGGCTGAGGCAGGAGAATGGCGTGAACCCGGGAGGCGGAGCTTGCAGTGAGCCGAGATCGCGCCACTGCACTCCAGCCTGGGCGGCAGAGCGAGACTCCGCCTCAAAAAAAAAAAAAGCCGGGTTCACGCCATTCTCCTGCCTCAGCCTCTCCGAGTAGCTGGGACTACAGGCGCCCGCCACCACGCCCGGCTAATTTTTTTGTATTTTTAGTAGAGACGGGGTTTCACTGTGGTCTCGATCTCCTGACCTCGTGATCCGCCCGCCTCGGCCTCCCAAAGTGCTGGGATTACAAGCGTGAGCCACCGCGCCCGGCCCAAGCTCTGCTTTTAACAGTGTACAAAGTTGAAAAGTGCAATTTAAAACATCTAAGATACATTAAGAAAAAGTGTAAATGCAAAACAACGAGTAAATAACTAAGCTCTCTTTTGTGTGAAAAAGAAGAAAAAATAATCAATATAAATGCAGTATTTAAATAAAGAAACCCAGTAGGGATATATGAGAAATTAAGGACAGAGTTTACCTATAGAAGATGGTGGTGAGAATTCAGCTGATGAAGAATAAAAATGGAAGGAAAGGCCTGGCAGCGTGGCTCACGCCTGTAATCCCAGCACTTTGTGAGGCCGAGGTGGGTGGATCACCTGAGTTTAGGTGTTCGAGACCAGTCTGGCCAACATGGCAAAACCCCGTCTCTACTAAAAATACAAAAATTAGCCAGGCGTGGTGCTGCACGCCTATAATCCCAGCTACTCGTGAGGCTGAGACAGGAGAATCGCTTGAACCTGGGAGACAGGGGCTGCAGTGAGCCAAGATTGGGCCACTGCACTCCAGCCTGGGCTACAGAGCAAGACTCTGTCTCAAAAAAAAAAAAAGAAAACTTTTTAATATATCTATATCTTTTTAAAGTTTTCTTTGAAATGTTTCTGCTTTGTATAATAATGTGTTGTTTTTTAAAAAACTCTTAAATTAGAAAAATATTTTTAAAGGTATATATCCTGTTCACGTTGGAATAAGCGTTCAGAGTATATAAAACAAAGATCTTTGTCACTGTTATCATTGAAGTTCTGGAAAATTTTTCTTTCTCACTTTATAATCTTGTTTTCTCTTAGACTGAAATGAAGAAAACGGAATGACCTAGCATGAGTGATACAAACGGTGGGTGGTTTTACATGCGCTTTTTTTTTGACGTAATCAAATAATTCAGCATTTTACTCCAAGAAAATTCCCCCGGGGCAGAGGAGGACAAGAATCACAAAAGCCTCCACCTGTACTGTACCTCTGTCACTGTAAGGTGCCTGTTGCCGTTTTGCTTTACGGGTGAGATGTGGGTATGCCTTGGAGACGGCGCAAAGTTAAGCCTGGAGAAACGCACACAGGTATACGTTTGGGTAGACGTCTGGGATACCGTCCATTCTGGTGATAAAAACCACAACGAACACTTGGCCAGTACGGGGATCGAACCCGCGACCTTGGCGTTATTAGCACCACGCTCTAACCAACTGAGCTAACCGGCCGGATGACAGAGAGCTTTACTTCCATGTTATAAACTACTATCAAACGGCATGCTTTATGGAAATTTATCTTCGAATAGATAATTACATTCATTCTGTTTCCCACTTTTCCTTCACCCGGGCTGGGAGTGGCGGAGCCCCACATTGAACACTGAAGAACCCTGCTTCTTACGGGGAAACAGTTTTTCTTAACTTGCTAATTCTGATCCGAGAAGATTCAAGTTAATGTTTCCAATCGGGGCCTCCTTCCTCCTGCCTGGGGCGAATCCGAAGTTGCATCCAAGCTTGAGATCTTGGCAGCGGATCAGGGAACCATTGGACCACGGAGCTGTCTCATGGTTGAAAGGACGCGGCTCCCGAGTGATGGGTGCAGAGTCCTCTCTGTTCTTGGAGACCCTTCCAGACAGGTCGGCTCTTCTCGAAGGCTTCGGGATCCGGGAACTGCACCCTCTCCTCGCCTAGCCTCGGGTGGTTCCTCTGTCACTACGATCCTGACGTCTCAGCGGCGCTTCCCAGGCCTGTGGCTCCGGGCTCAAGAAAGTCACACAGTTGCCGCTGCAGTTCCCGTCACAGGACAGCTAGTGGCGCTCGGGCGCGGACTGGGGTCCGCTGAGACAAAAGGACGGTGGGGACAGCCTCTCTTGAGCTTCTGACCTCACCTCCTCCCCGGACAGAACCAAACCCCCAAAACAATAATAGGGATTACGGAGCCAGCGTGTTTCCGGAGTAAGGGCCATTATCTGCGGGGGAAAGAAATCCTATGATCTGAAAAAGGAGGAGGAGGCGAGGCACGGATTCGACAACTCAGAGGAAGCAGGCGTGAAACATTTGCCCCTGCGAGGTGCCCCGCTTCCACACGGAGCCTGATCCTCCTGCTGGCAGGTGACAACCCAGGAAGGGGCCACTGGAGCAGCTAATTCATGATTTACTGTCTGTTTTCTTGACAAGATTCTACTTTCCCCCTCTTCCTACCACAACTGTTTCTGTCAGTTAAGGGTAATAATATTTTCAAAAGTTAATTGGCCTATGTACATTTTAAATGCCCTCCTTATGCCCTCCCTCTCTATTTAGACGTTCATGAATATACTTATTTATACATATAAATTGTAAAGCCTTATCTTGGATATGTACTATTAGTATATAATGTGTTTAATGCTTTATATTCGTGTCTTTGCCTTAGAAATGAGAATTATATCCTTCGACTAGCCAAATTTGTCATTTATTTTCTAACTTTACATTTCAACTCTTTGAATATGAAAAATTAAAACTAGTTTAACATCATAAATAATAAATCACCTTTTCTTGTCCTTCAGCTCCTTTCACTAACGTTGCACTTTTTTTTTTTTTTTTTTGAGACGGAGTCTTGCTCTGTCGCCCAGGCTGGAGTGCAGTGGTGCGATCTTGGCTCACTGCAAGCTCCGACTCCCAGGTTCACGCCATTCTCCTGCCTCAGCCTCCAGAGTAGCTGGGACTACAGGCGCCCGCCACCATGCCCAGCTAATTTTTTGTATTTTTAGTAGAGACAGGGTTTCACCGTGTTAGCCAGGATGGTTTCGATTTCCTGACCTCGTGATCCACCTGTCTTGGCCTCCCACAGTGCTGGGATTACAGGCGTGAGCCACCGCGCCCGGCCCTATTTTATTTTTATTTTATTTATTTATTTATTTTTTGACAGAGTGTCGCTCTGCTGCCCAGGCTAGATTGCAGTGGTGTGATCTTGGCTCACTGCAACCTCCGCCTCCCATGTCTAGCGATTCTCTTTCCTCAGCCTCCCGAGTAGCTAAGATTACAAGTGTGAGCCACCACGCCAGGCTAATTTTTGTATTTTTAGTAGAGACGGTGTTTCATGTTGGCCAGGCTGGTCTTGAACTCCTGATCTCAAGTGATCCGCCCGCCTCGGCCTCTCAAAGTACCGCGATTACAGGCGTGAGCTACCATGCCCGGCCTGTACATCTTTTTAATCAACTAGTAGATGTCTTCGTTTGTTTTGTTCTGTAGTGAAAATGCTCAAAGTTTGTGGCACAGATTATTATTATTGTTGTTGTTTTACTAGGACACTTGTTATGGTAAATGATTCCTGAAAGACTGGGCCACATTTAGACTTACTTTGACCTCAAGAGACCACCGTAGGCATCAGTCACTTGCTTTTTGTCATCGGTCAGTTCCCTAGGAAACAGACACTGAGATGGAGATTTGTGTGCGGGAAGTTATTGGGTACGCTCTCAAAGTCAGCATCTGTGAGAGTGAGGTGAGCAGGATTGAGAAAAGACAGAAGCTGAATTCAATACAGGTGCAACATACGTCCAGCCCCTCTCACAGGTAATATAAATCTGGAATGGTCCTTCACAGATGTCCTTAATTATAGTGGGGAGGCGGGAAGGGCAGACCTATGTATTCCTCCATCAACAGTCATGGGATTTGAGCTGCTCCAGTGGTGGAGTGTGATTTGGAGCAAGTGACTTCCCTTCCACTGAAGGTAGGTCCCAGAGTCGGACCCAGACATGAGCCATCAGTAGTTAATATTCCTGTAGTTGAAGAATGAGTGCCACCACCTGGTCGTGCGGGGCCCGGGTGGGGAATCTACACTTGACCTTAGCCAAAAGGCCGAGAAGCGATAGAAGGGGGGATCTGATAGATGCACCACATATCCTCATAGTTCTTTTCCTACAGCAACCATGTGTCAGACATGTGCTAATCTTCCACCAATAACCCCTGCTTCTCCACACTAACAGAGAAGAGAACAGGTGTGGTTAAAACAAAATGATGGTTAATAAACAGTCAATTCATTTTTCCTTTGAGGTTCAGCAAAAGCCCCTACGTGACCACCAGAGCCTGTAGTGAGTCTAGCGGTATCCATGTTGGAACAGCTTTTCTTTTCTTTTCTTTTCTTTTCTTTTTCTTGAGACGGAGTCTCGCTCTGTCTCCCAGCCTGCAGAGGGAGTGCAGTGGCATGATCTCGGCTCACTGCAAACTCTGCCTCCCAGGTTCAAGAGATTCTCCTGCCTCAGCCTCCTGAGTAGCTGGGATTACAGGCGCTCGCCACCACGCTGGCATATTTTTGTACTTTTAGTAGAGACGGGGTTTCGCCATGTTGGCCAGTCTGTTCTGGAACTCCTGATCTCAGGTGATCCGCCCGCCTCTGCCTCCCAAAGTGCTGGGATTACAGGTGTGAGCCACCGCGCCTGGCCGGGACAACTTTTCAAGGGGAAATAGTCATTTCAATCCAGCCCATAATTAATCCTTTCAAAATAAAATTATTTGATTTTCACTGAGACCTGGATGTCTATTTTTGTTTTGAAGTCATCTAACAAAATAGTTGCTGAGATTGTTGCAAATTATAGAAATCTGAAATAGTTTTCAAATAACACACAATTGAGGTTTTGTTTGGGGATGGCTCCGTGGCTTAGCTGGTTAAAGCGCCTGTCTAGTAAACAGGAGATCCTGGGTTCGAATCCCAGCGGGGCCTAGCTTTCTGTAGTTTACGCGTTCTGTAACTTCATCCGGTGTAACTGAATTTACACCCAATAAATCCTGTAATACTCAGGCTTTCAAAAGCTGTGCTAGAAAACAGGAGGTACATTAGGCGAGAAGCAGGAAATGCCAACTGTTTCATGACAAGCATTCCTAATTCATGATAACTTTTAAAACACAATATTTGTCCTACTGTTAAGGCTAGGTAGCCTAGCACAGCTGAGGTTTGCTCCATTGTCCTACTGTTTGAGAGCAAGTGATGCAGATTCAACAGCTTTAGAAATAGGCCCTTTTGCCCGGGCGAGGTGGCTGTCACCTGTAACCCCAGCACTTTGGGAGGCCGAGGCTTGAGGATCACCTGAGGTCAGGAGTTCCAGACCACTCTGGCCAATATGGCGAAACCCCGCCTCTACTAAAAATACAACAGCCGCCCTTGGTGGCAGGCCCCTATAATCCCAGCTACTCCAGATTGAGGCAGGAGAATCGCTTGAACCCGGGAGGCGAAGCTTGCAGTGTGACGATATGGCGCCACTGCACTCCAGCTTGGGCGACAGAGAGACCCCGTTTCAAAAAAACAAACAGACAAAAAAAAAAAAAAAAAAACCCTGAACGCAATTGGAATAGAGATGGCACCCAAAAACTTTTTTACAATAGACCACTAATGGCTTTTCTAAATTTTTTTTTGAGACGGAGTTTGGTTCTTGTTGCCCAGGCTGGAGTGCAACGGCGCCATCTCGGCTCACAGCAACCTCCGCCTCCCGGGTTCAAGCGATTCTCCTGCCTCAGCCTCCGGAGTAGCTGGGATTACAGGCATGCGCCACCACGCCTGGCTAATTTTGGGGTTTCTCCATGTTGGTCAGGCTAGTCTCGAACTCCCGACCTTGGTTGATCTGCCCACCTCGGGCTTCCAAAGTGCTGGGATTACAGGTGTGAGCCACCGCACCCGGCCTTAAACTTTAAATTGGTTACTGTAATAGCTATTCTTCCTCTTTGAATGATTCTGGACTTAGGATATCACCACAGTTTCTGAAAAGAAGAGACTGTGATATAATCTTAAAGAATTGCCGGGCGCGGTGGCTCACGCCTGTAATCCCAGCACTTTGGGAGGCCAAGGGGGGCGGATCACGAGGTCAGGAGATCGAGACCACCCTAGCTAACACGGTGAAACCCCGTCTCCACTAAAAATACAAAAAATTAGCCATGCGAGGTGGCGGGCACCTGTAGTCCCAGCTACTCGGGAGGCTGAGGCAGGAGAATGGTGTGAACCCCGGGGGGCAGAGCCTGCAGTGAGCCGAGATCGTGCCACTGCACTCCAGCGCCTGGGCGACAGCGAGACTCTGTCTCAAAAAAAAAAAAAAAAAAAAAAAAAAAAAAAAAAAAAAAGAATTATTCATGACAAAACTGATAAATTATTAACAATAGACTAGAGGCGAATGAAAAATGCATTTTAATATCTGAAGCCTTTTCTAGGCAGATTTTCACATAAAAGATCTGAGAAAAACACCAAACCGTAAAGAATAAGGTGTTTCTGTCTTATCTGCTCTGTTTCTTTGGGTATTCTAAGACTTATTAACTATATGTCAATCTTTACTCACATATACAGGTACATATTCTTTATTCAAAAAGACTTTCCTTCTTCAAGGGCAAAATGCCACTTTTCCTAGGATCCTCAAATGGACAGCTCTGTGTGTGTGTGTGTGTGTGTGTGTCCTCTTAACTCAAGCCTTGTGTTGGCTTGAGCTAACTATGTGGTTCTTCTTCACGTCCAGGTGTTAAATCCTGACATTGAGCACTACATAAACTTTACTTTATTTTATTTATTTATTTTTTTGAGACGGAATCTCACTCTGTAGCCCAGGCTAGAATGCAGTGGCGGTCTTGGCTCACTGCAAAATCCGCCTCCCCCATTCGAGCGATTCTCCTGCCTCAGCCTCCCCAATAGCTGGGATTACAGGCACCCGTCACCACCCCCGGCTAATTTTTGTGTTTTTAGTAGAGACGGTGTTTCACCATGTTGGCCAGGCTGGTCTCAAACTCCTGATCTCAGGTGATCCTCCCGTCTCGGCCTCCCAAAGTGCTGGGATTACTGGCGTGAGCCACCGTGCCCGGCAGGGCACTGAATAAACTTCAGTAAATTGATTTGAATATTTCTGAAAAGGTGAAAGGTATGGCATCGCGATGACGGAAAATGTTGGGAAGGAGAAATAGTCTCAGGAGGCATTCCGTCTGTTAACCAACCAGAGAACTTTGAGCATGTGAGGCGAACGTGTTAACAACTACACTGCAGAAAACAACTTCCAAATATTGTTATCCGGCAGACTCAGCACGGATTTTTCTGGAGTCCACTGTTCTTACTACATTCTATAGTACTTTCTTCTCTTTGTTAAGACTGTTTAATGCTAACGCTGTGTCCACAATTCCACATAAGCAGCACACCAAACTTAGGAATGTCCAACACTCACAGATTGTTTTAAATTCCCTGAACCTTGAATAAAATCTAAACCGTGATCACACATGAAAAAATCTCAAGAATCTTGCCACTTTTCAGGACTGACATTTACATCTTGACTGGATTATGGAGTCAATCATTTTAATTTAGTAGAGACAGGGTTTCACTACGCTGGCCAGGCTGGTCTCCAACTCCTGACCTGAAGTGATCCGCCTGCCTCTGCCTCCCTAAGATTTTTTTAATTTTTGGTTTCAACCATTTTCATGTAATTTGAACAGTTATAGTTTTCTTTATGTTTACCTTTGTTGGCATTTGTTGATGGAATTAAATTTGTGAGTTGATGTCATATGTGTTCATTGACTAGTACACATTAATAAATTTTTTAGAAAACCAAGAAACCAAAACTCTTCACTGGACGACATCTGCACGCCAAGAATTAAAGATTAGTTCCCAATCTCTCCAATTTCTCTCATCACATTCAGATTAAAATATATCTTCCCCTCTTTTGGAGACACTTCCTTCTTCCCTGATCCAGCCCATATATTCTCATTTAGTCTAATTTCTTTCCAAGCCCTGCTTCAAATCCTTGGATTTTCTCCCTAAGATTATGACCACTCCATTCAGTTTCTAATGACAAAAAATCACTTTCTTCGTCTAAGATCTCCAGAGAGAGCAAAAAAAAAAAAAAAAAAAAAAGCTCCTTTCTAACCTATCTACAACCATCATTCTTTTCATCGATCAAGTCTCAGATCTGGCATCGTTTTCTCTAGGAGGTCTTCCTTGATGGGCACTGGGGCATTTTTTAGTTTTTTTTGTTTCTTTTTTTTTTTTGAGACGGAGTTTGGTTCTTGTTGCCCGGGCTGGAGTGCAATGGCGCGATCTAGGCTCACCGCAACCTCCGCCTCCCGGGTTCAAGCGATTCTCCTGCCTCAGCCTCCCAAGTAGCTGGGACTACAGGCATGTGCCACCACGCCTGGCTAATTTTTTTTTTTTTTTTTTTTAGTAAAGACGAGGTTTCTGCATGTTGGTCAGGCTGATCTCGAACTCCTGACCTCAGCTGATCCGCCCCTCCTTGGCCTCCCAAAGTGCTGGGATTGCGGGCGTGAGCCACAGCGCCCGGCCCCCAGTTTTTTGACTGTTGTCAACAGGCTGCTCTGAACACTCCGAACAATGTAGTCGATATATTTGGCGAACGCATTTCTGCTCGTATCTGTCATCGGTATGTGATATTGGTGATTCCAATTAATGGGAAAAGTGAGGGTGAGAACAATACTACAATAGGAAAATTTTCTACAAGGAAAGAACAAATCCAAAAATTTCTAAACTTGGGGAATCAGGGAATATATACTTCCATGTTTCAAGATAAAGAAGCAGTGCCGGGCGCGGTGGCTCACGCTTGTAATCCCAGCACTTTGGGAGGCCGAGGCGGGTGGATCACGAGGTCAGGAGATCGTAGACCACGGTGAAACCCCGTCTCTACTAAAAATACAAAAAAATTAGCCGGGCGTGGTGGCGGGCGCCTGTAGTCCCAGCTACTCGGAGAGGCTGAGGCAGGAGAATGGCGTGAACCCGGGAGGCGGAGCTTGCAGTGAGCCGAGATTGCGCCACTGCACTCCAGCCTGGGCGACAGAGTGAGACTCCGTCTCACAAAACAAAACAAAAAAAGCAAGCAGCAAGAGGATGTTCCTGCAGCAAGAGGATGTTTCCGTAGTGTAGTGGTTATCACGTTCGCCTAACACGCGAAAGGTCCCCGGTTCGAAGCCGGGCGGAAACACTCAGGTTTACAACATTTTTCGTTGCTGCTTAGTTTCTATTCCTTCTTACGCACGAACCAGTTTGCGGTTCTGGAACTTTATTTATTTATTTATTTTTAAATGAGTATTTTAATTCAGTTTCAGAGAAAAAGGGTACATTACTTCGATGAGAAAGCGTAAAATTAAGAGGCTTTTCTGGAAATCCAAGAAAAAGAAATAACCATTAATATCTTCAATGATAATTTTCTGGATCTTCCTCTTGTGTCAAAAGGTATATATTTTCTCCTCAAAAGCAGCTGCTCCAAGAACTAACTAGCCCTCTTTATCTCCCTCTAGCTGGGACAGACTAATTCCCCTCCACCCCCACCCCTCTTCTTTCAATAACACTGTGTAGGTGTTAATGGCCTGGGCTCTTACCAATGAAGAGAATTGTCCTTTAAGCCAGCAACCCACAGTCAGTGGCACCCAAAGCCTCACCAACCACCCACCCCCCTCCGCCCGTCCCCAGGGCAGAAGCCACAGAGCTGGCATTGTTTCCACTGTCTCAGGAAGAAGGAGCCAAAACCTGACCCTCAGCACAAATCAAAGCCCAATATGGAGAGAGAATAACTGCTTCTAGGCCGCGAGTGGGCAAGCTGTGGGCAAAAAAGGGGAGTCTTTGCAGCCACCTCATCTTTAGAAACAAGGGGAAAACTAGACCCTTTTCCACTATTACGGTCTACAAGGTACTCTACTGCTCCAAGGGGATCTGAAAGTACAAAAGTATCTAAACAAATAAGGAGAACTTTTCCCAGGCTGGAGATAAGAATGACAAACAGAAAGATGGGTGAATGTAATAATGTGTAGGAAGATGATGCTGGGAGCCTCCGTTCTTCACATGGCTGCCAGCCCCATAGAGGACAACACAGTAAGAACCAGGACAACCACTCCAGACTGGTACAGCTGGGGAATCTTCAGGCTTTTTTTCTAGGTCCCACATCTGCACTCAAAGCAATACCAGTGCCATGGTGGCAGATGGACATCGCCATGGGAAGAGACCAACTGTAGATAGTGATGTGGGGTGATAGAGACAGTTTGAACCTATATTCTTATTCCAGAACTGCTCCATCTCTTCTTTGGCCGTGTTTCCCAAAGGAACAGCATTTCTGATACAGAGCTGAGGGCTAAAGTGGGCTCGGAGTCAATGACGACCAACGTGTCTCAGCAAGAGCGCAGCCATCTTGGGTTCCGGTCTCGGTCCTGGACTTTAAAAAAACGCAATTCTGAGCTCAATTTGTGGTCCAGAAGTCTAAGATGAAAGATTTCTGACCCCGCTGATACTGAAGCCCGTGTCACCCCACCTCCTCTCGCCCCAGTAAGTTTCCTGTCCCTTTTCCTCCTCTTCTGGGCTTCAGAACCCTAGGAGGTGTCAATCCCAGGAGACGCCCACGGCCCAGGACTCGGCCTACGCCGCTCAGGTGAGACTGGCTTCCTTGGAATTCCATCTTAGATTTCTGGACCACAAATTGAACTCAGAATTGTGGGGTTTTTTTTTTGTTGTTGTTGTTGTTGTTTTTTTTTGAGACGGAGTCTCACTCTGTCGCCCAGGCTGGAGTGCAGTGGCGCAATCTCGGCTCACTGCAAGCTCCGCCTCCCGGGTTCACGCCATTCTCCTGCCTCAGCCTCTCCGAGTAGCTGGGACTACAGGCGCCCACCACGACGCCCGGCTAATTTTTTGTACTTTTAGTAGAGACGGGGTTTCACCGTGGTCTCGATCTCCTGACCTCGTGATTCGCCCGCCTCGGCCTCCCAAAGTGCTGGGATTACAAACTTGAGCCACCGCGCCCGGCCAGAATTGTGTATTTTTAAAGCCCAGAACCGCAAACGGATTTGTGCGTAAGAGGGAATAGAAACACAGTAGCAACGAAAAATAACATATGCCTTTCGCGTGTTAGGCGAACGTGACAACCACTACACTACGGAAACCTCGTGTTACTGCGCTTTTACCTTACTAAGTTTGCAGGTTTCCCGCAATTCGAAATTCCGCAGCGGCCGCTACCGAGTGTCAGTTAACGGATAGCAGACGTCTCGGGCAATTATCGGTACTGTTAGTGCCACACAATATTTCTAAAACCCATCAAGCGTGGACGAGGAGGAAGAGCTGTGAGGAGAGAAGGGTAAAGGAATAAATAAGAAGATATTCCTGCCGTCAACGGCCTGGATAATCTGTATTGGACTAGGAGACTTGAATTTTCGTGACCGCCTTTGCCTTCCACATTTCCACCACCCGAGAAGATCCTCTGGGACTTGATTCTCAGCGGGGTTTGATCTTAGATATTTCAATTCCAGTGCATTCCTCCCAGTGGGAATTCGGGGCATGACTTCTTGCGCACTGGGCGGACTCCCGGCCTCGCTCGCTGCCTGGAGCCTTCTGTACAAACGCGACCTTCTCCCAGGACTCAGCAATGAGCGTTCACATCGGTTCGAAGTGAGCTCCCAGCAGGCGACCGTCCTGAGTGAAGGAAGGGAACCCGACCATTTCTGCAATCAGCGTAGTGTTCACGCCGTTTGCGAGATTTCTCGGAAATAAGAAAGAAAAAGAGGAAAGGGTTAAAAAGTTTAGCGACTTTGTGTGTTTCGTGGACTATTTTGGTAAAAATCGCCAACTTTAGGACAGTTTTTCTTCTGGGACAGACATACATTCTGAGGGCGTTTCTACTTTCCTAACCTGCATTCTGAGAGATTATTTCCTCATTTTGTCTCCTAGTGTTAAACTCAGTTAACACCCTGTGGGGAAAAGAAAGAGAGATCAGATTGTTTCTGTGTCTGTGTAGAAAGAAGTAGACATAGGAGACTCCATTTTGTTCTGTACTAAGAAAAATTCTTCTGCTTTGAGATGCTGTTAATCTATAACCTTACCCCCAACCCCGTGCTCTCTGAAACATGTGCTGTGTCAACTCAAGGTTAAATGGATTAAGGGCTGTGCAAGAAGTGCTTTGTTAAACAGATGCTTGAAGGCAGCATGCTCCTTAAGAGTCATCACCACTCCCTAATCTCAAGTACCCAGGGACACAAAACACTGCGGAAGGCCACAGGGACTTCTGTCTAGGAAAGCCAGGTATTGTCCAAGGTTTCTCTCCATGTGATAGTCTGAAATATGGCCTCGTGGGAAGGGAAAGACCTGACCGTCCCCTAGCCCGACACCCGTAAAGGGTCTGTGCTGAGGAGGATTAGTATAAGAGGAAGGAATGCCTCTTTGCAGTTGAGACGAGAGGAAGGCATCTGTCTCCTGCCCGTCCCTGGGCAATGGAAGTCTCGGTATAAAACCCGATTGTATGTTCCATCTACTGAGATAGGGGAAAACCGCCTTAGGGCTGGAGGTGGGACATGCGGGCAAAAATACTGCTCTGTAAGGCATTGAGATATTTATGTGTATGCATATCTAAAGCACAGCACTTAATTCTTTACCTTGTCTATGATGCAGAGACCTTTGTTCACGTGTTTATCTGCTGACCTTCTCTCCACTATTATCCTATGACCCTGCCACATCCCCCTCTCCGAGAAACACACAAGAATGATCAATAAATACTAAGGGAACTCAGAAGCTGGCGGGATCCTCCATATGCTGAACGCTGGTACCCTGGGCCCCCTTATTTCTTTCTCTATAATTTGTCTCTGTGTCTTTTTCTTTTCCAAGTCTCTCGTTCCACCTAACGAGAAACACCCACAGGTGTGGAGGGCAACCCACCCCCTTCACACCCCGCCTGCAAAAAGTGACTCCCCGCAAGTGGCAAAGACTGGGCTCTCCTGATGGTCGATCGCCAACCCCTACCCCCAGTGCACTAAGAGAACTCTCATGATCATGCTGATACGTGAATTCTTTCAAACTTATTGAAAGAAATTTAATTGGCTTCCTTAGAGGTTAACTCACACCAGATCTCAGATGCTGGTTGTTTTATTTTGTGAGTCGGAATTTCACTCTTGTTGCCCATGCTGGAGTGCAATGGCACCTTCTTGGCTCATTGCAACCTCTGCCTCTCGGATTCAAGCGATTCTCCTGCCTTAGCCTCCCAAGTAGCTGGGATTGGATTGACAGGAATGTGCCACCACGCCCCACTAATTTTTAGAAGAGACGGGGTTTCATCGTGTTACGCTGGTCTCGAACTCCTGACCTCAGGTGATCCACCCGCCTCAGCCTCCCAAAGTGCTCGTATTACAGCGCGAGCCACCGCGCCCACCCCTCAGATACTGGTTAATTTGACAAGATAAAGGAAAGAGGAGGCAGAAACTAACATTTTAAGAATCTGGGCTGCGCGTGGTGGCTTACGCCTGTAATCTCAGCACTCTGGGAGACCGAGGTGGGCAGATCACCTGAGGTCAGAAATTCGAACATGGCGAAACCCTGTCTCTACTAAAAATACAAAAATTAACCGGGCGCATTTGCTCACACCTGCAATCCCAGCACTTTGGGAGGCCGAGGCGGGCTGATCACCCGAGGTCAGCAGTTTGAGACCAGCCTGGCCAGCATGGCAAAACCCCATCTCTACTAAAAATACAAAAAATAGCCGGGCGTGTTGGCACACGCCTGCAATCCCAGCTACTTGGGAGGCTGAGGCAGGATAATCGCTTGAACCCTGGAGGAAGAGTTTGCAGTGAGCCGAGATCACGCCATTGCACTCCAGTCTAGGCAACAAGAGCAAAACTCTGTCTCAAAACAAACAAACAAACAAACAAACAAAAAACAACCCTGATATATATACTATACACATTTTAGAGGTGTTATCTTCCATAACACTCCTTATATATAACTTCCTGAAGTGCCGTGTTTGTCTAACTTTTAAAATGCTTCTTCATCTGCAAGTCATGGTTTGCTGTCTCCTGCAGTCTATGCCTCATACTCCGTGAACTCCACGCAATCGGTCTCTCTCTCACGACTGGACTTTTCACCTGAGGTTCCCTCTAGCTGAAAAGCTTTGCGCTTGGCTTTGCCTAGTTAGTTATCTTTAGCTCGTGATTGGATCTCAGGGAAACTTTTTTCTTTAGGAAAGACTTCCTTAAACTACATCAGTGAAAGTCCTACATTCCTCGTAGTGCCATGAACTTTCTTCCCTTACCAACTTTACATTTATGAGTATAATAACTAGATTGATGTCTGTCTCCCTGGAATATAAGTTGCATTTGGACAGGAACAGTGTCTGTTCTTGCTCATCAATGAATCCGTACTGCCTTGCACTCAATGAATACCTTTGAATGTAAGACTGGACCTTTACCATAATTCTCTGAGTAAAGTATTATTTTCCTAATTTTAAGTTGAAGCACCGAGGCTTGCAGCGATCATCTGTCTTGCCTAAGTGTGGAACTAGTGTGTGAGTTACAGCTCACACAAGGATATTCCTGGCTTTACAGTCTTGCTCATTCCTTAATATACGATTGGATGGGGGTATATTTTTAACAAATCCCCAAAGTTCTGATCTTTGTATTTTCCTAGAAACTGATAACGGAAAAGAAATCACTAGAACAATAGTAATAGCTACAATTTATTACCAGCCATTAAATAAAGTATTTAATGAGTTTTCATATGTAAACAAACAAAGCAAGCCTAGGGTGTAGATGCAATTGTTACTTAAAATCCTTTGCCTGTCTTATAGATGCAGAAGTTGAGGAGTGGGGAGGTTAAATAATGTAAATAACTTCCTCAAGCTCACACAAGTTATAGAACTTGGAAGCAGTATTTCTATTCGTGTGTGTCTGAGATCAAAGTATTCCTCACGGCCGGGCAAGGTGGCTCATACCTGTAATCCCAGCACTTTAGGAGGCCGAGGCGGGTGAATCACGAGGTCAGGAGTTCGAGACCAGCCTGGCCAACATGATGAAACCCCATCTCTACTAAAAATACAAAAAATTAACTGGGAGTAGTGGCGGGCACCTGTAATCCCAGCTATTTGGGAGGCTGAGGCAGGAGAATTAATTGAACCCAGGAAGCAGAGGTTGCAGTGAGCCGAGATTCTGCCACTGCACTCCAGCTCAGACAACAGAATGAGACTCTGTCTCAAAAAAAAAAAAAAGTATTCCTCACTATTGCAGTTTTCTGGAAAAAGGAAGGGTCTATGAAAAAACACTAGTATTAAGAGGGTGAAACTGAGCATATAATATGAAAACGATTTTTACAGTATAGGGAGAGGCAGAAAAAGCTCAATATAGAGACACTCTGAGGACATGGAGAGTTGCCAGAGATAACTCGTACAAATATTATGCTTGTAATTGGTACTACTTCCTGGAGAAAATGGGAAGTGCATATTTCAGAGTAAAAGGAGGACGTTTTTTCATTTAAGAGAATGGGTATGAACAATGGCCCAGGAAATATTCCCTAATGCAAATTAAATGTATTGCTACCCTTGGATGCGGGCATTAGAGAAATTCTAGTCTGCCAGGTGCGGTGGCTCATGCCTGTAATCCCAGCACTTTGAGAGGCTGAGTCGGGCAGATCACCTGAGGTCAGGAGTTCGAGATCAGCCTGGCCAACATGGCAAAACCTGGTCTCTACTAAAAATACACAAACAAATTAGCCAGGCTTGGTGGCACTAATTCCAGCTACTCAGGAGGCTGAGGCATGAGAATTGTTTCAACCCAAGAGGCAGAGGTTGAAATGAACGGAGATCACACCACTGCACTCCAGCCTGGGCAACAGGTTGAGACTCTGTCTCAAAAAAAAAAAAAAAAAAAAAAGAAAAGAAATTCATTCTATTCAGATACGTGGTTCTTTTGGTGAAAGCTGTTTGTTTTGGTAGCAAGAACCATCCCACTTCCCTTAGAGTCCTTTCTCTTTCCACACTTCAGCCGAATTTGCCTCCTTGCCCTCCTCAACTACACTGTCTTCCTCTAAGTCTCCCTGGAAGACTAGAAAGATCTCTAGGCAGGAAATCTGAATATCTGAGCTTCAGTCTTGGTGTTATTTATGTTGTGTCCTTGGGAAACTCAATGACCTCTCTGAATTTTATTTTCTAATTGTGAAATGGGATAATGAAACCTGTATTCTAACGTATTTTCAACAAATATTTATTGAATGTCACCCATATCTCTTCTAGGTATTAGTAATCTGACAATAAACAAATATCTTGCCCTCATGGAGTTTGCATTCTCATAGGGAAGACAGACAATATACAGAATAAATAAGTTATCTAGTGTGTTTTTAAAATGATCATAAGTGGGCGGGCGTCGTGGCTCATGTCTGTAATCCCAGCACTTTGGGAGGCCGAGGCAGGTGGATCACCTGAGATCAGGAGTTCAAGACGAGCCTGGCCAACATGGCGAAAACCCGTCTCTATTAAAAATACAAAAATTAGCAGGGCGTGGTAGCACACGCCTGTAATCCCAGCTACTCGGGAGGCTGAGGCAGGATACTTGCTTGAGACCAGGAGACAGAGGTTGCAGTGAGCCGAGGTCATGCCACTGCATTCCAGCCTGGCGAACAGAGCGAGACTCTGTCTAAAAAAAAAAAAAGACTAAGCGCTGAGATATCCTCGTAGAAGGATGGAGGAGAGCAGGAGGAACCGGCAAAAGAGAACTTGAAGGAGAAAGACAATAAGTGGTGAAAAAATAGGCAGATAGATCAATGACAAACAATAATGACAAATAGATCTAGAGAGACCAGAAATAGACCCGTACAAACATAGTAGTCAAGTAGTCAATCTTTGACAAAGAAGCAAAGGCAACACAATAAAGCAAAGATAGTCTTTTCAACAAATGGAAACAATTGAACAACTGAACTTCCACATGCAAAACAGTGAACCTAGACACAGATACACCATTCACAAATATTAACTCAAAATGGATCATAGCCCTAAATGTAAAATGCAAAACTGTTAAACTAAAATATAACAGGAGAAAACCTAGATGACCATGGATATGGCGATGACATTTTATTTTATTACTCAATTAGAAAATTTTATTGAAACAATGTGAGTGAATAATTCTTTTGCTGCAAATTTACAACTATTAAGATATGATCATGAAAATGGGTTGATCACTAATGAATGGGTTTGACATTAGAGACCAACCCATTTTTTAAACATAAAATGAAGGGTCAGGCCCAATATTAGCATAAACTACATCAGTATCAATAAAAGATATTTTTAAAATCAGAAATAATTAAAGTGACACATACCTATTTTGTTTTTGTTATTAACTACGTGGGCACCCATGAGAGGATTCTAATGATTCTAATAATCTTAGGATTGTCAGAAGTAACATATGGAGGAAGAAATAAGACAAAAGACCTACAAAAGGCCAGGCACGGTGGCTCACGCCTGTAATCTCAGCACTTTGGGAGGCCAAGGCGGGCAGATCACGAGTTCAGGAGATCGAGACCATCCTGGCTAACATGGTGAAACCCCATCTCTACTAAAAATACAAAAAATTAGCTGGGCGAGGTGGCACGTGCCTGTAGTCCCAGCTACTCAGGAGGCTGAGGTAGGAGAATTGCTTGAACCCGGGAGGTGGAGGTTGCAGTGAGCTGAGATCTTGCCACTGCACTCCAGCCTGGGCAACAGAGCGAGAGACTCTGTCTCAAAAAAAAAACACCTAAGACAGTTGCTCATAAAGAAAGCAAGAAAGCAACAAAGCTAAGACTCCCACTCAGAGAGTGGGCAGTACTTCCTCTCGCTGGGGGCAGGCCAAAAGAAGGACTCCCATGGAGCCTAGCTTGGGTCCCAGTTGACAGAAACATATAAACAGATGTTCTGTTGGGCAACTCAAATAATTCTTATTTTTATATACAATCTTTCAGAAAAGAACTATAATAATTATGATGTGATACTATTCTAGAAAATAACTAATTGATATTTTTACTTTATTAACCTTTTTCTTGTGTGCATACAAACATGCACATATACACAGTTTTGGAGGAAAAGACAGTTATAGTTCATAGTTTACTATAAATGCATATCATCCAACTCGATAGAAATTTACTGCAAATGCATATCACACAATTCGATAGAAATCTATGTGCTCCAGAATGTACAGAAGCTACACAATGTTCCAAAGAGTGTCATTGTCACCTCTGGTTTTTTGTTTGGTTTAAAGACAACGTTTCACTCTGTCATCCTAGTGCAATGGTGTGATTATGGCTCACTGCAGCCTCTGCCTCCCAGGCTCAAGCAATCTTTCCACATCAGCCTCCCAAGTAGCTGGGGCTACAGGTGTGTTCCACCACACATGACTAAGCAATCACATTTTAGATAAAACATCAAAGATATGTCCCATGAAAGAAGTAACAAACTTCATTAAAATTTAAAATTCTACTCTGCTAGAGATAATATCAAAAGAGTGAGAAGACACGGATTAAAGAAAATATTTGCAAAAAGCATATATAATGGACAACTTATTCAAAATATGCAAAGGACTCCTAAAACTAAACAGCAGGAACACAACCCAATCAAAAAATAGGCTAAAGACCCTAACAGATATCTTGCTAAAGAAGATATACAGATGGCCAATGAGCATAAGAAAAGATGCTCCACATTATATGTAAACAGAGAAATGTATTATTGTTTTAATTGTATTATACCACTCACTACCCACCTATTAGAATGGCCAAAATCTGAAACACTGACCACACCTACGCTGGTGAGGATATGGAGCAACAGAAACTCTTATTCATTGCTGGTGGGAATGAAAAATGGTACAGCTACTTTGGAAGACAGTTTGGTGGTTTCTTACAACACTAGATATACTTTTATTATATGATCCAGCAATCACACCCCTTGGCAACTATCCAAAGGAGCTGAAAACATGTCTACACAAAAAACTGCACATAAATGTTTTTAGAAGCTTTATTCATAATTGCCAAAAGTTGGAAGTAACCAATATGTCTTTCAGTAGGTAAATGAATAAATATACTACGGTACATCACACAATGGAATATTATTCAGCCCTAAAAATAAATGAGTTATTAAAGCATGAAAAGACACGGAGGAAACTTAAATGCTTATCACTAAATGGAAGACAACCAGGAAAATTTTTACCCTAAAGTCAATTGAAGAAAGTGTGGTAAGAAGGAGAATGTATTAAAAGCTGCAGGTATCCCAAGTAAGGTGAGGAGTGGGAAATGATCTTAGCCATGTGGAGATAGTTGGCGACCTTGTCAAGGCATTATAGGATCACTGACAGTCCTTCAGAGGCTGGTAGGTGGATGAATGTGGTGATAGATGTGCTTGGAAGGTCTCTTCTGATTGTGAAGTAGGAAGTAAAGTCATCAATTGAACACAAGGATGGGAGAGGAGGTGTTGGAGCATTGGGATGAGAGATATGAAATAGTGACTTAATTTTTTTTTTTTTTTTGAGACAGAGTCTCACTGTCTGTCGCCCAGGCTGGAGGGCAGTGGCGCCATCTCAGCTCACTACAACCTCCGCCCCCTGGGTTCAAGTTATTCTCCTGCCTCAGCCTCCCGAGTAGCTGGAATTACAGGCGCGCGCCATCACATCTGGCTATTTTTTTTTTTTTTTTTTTTGTATTTTTAGTAGAGATGGGGTTTCGCCATGTTGGCCAGGCTGGTCTCGAACTCCTAACCTCAGGTAATCCCCCGCCTCGGCCTCCACAGTGCTGGGATTACAGGCTTGGGCCACTGCATCCGGCTGAAATAGTGACTTAGAACAAGAGGATTGGGAGTGGACTAATCTAAACGCGTAGGGTACAATTTGCCTAGTAGCCTTCAGCACCTACTTGAGATTCATTGTCACGAATTTAAAGTGAGCTCTGTCAACTGATTGTATGTTTTCCTTCCGCCATGTTTAGCTGCCCTGGTTGTGGCTTTGCCAAAGGAGTACAAAGTGAGAGAGGCAGGGAAATTGAGAGTGCAGCAAGAGCGTGACTCTAATATGTGCTGGGTAAAGAGAGAAGAAAATTCATGAACCGGAGGGAGGAATAGGGAACAGACAATTGAGTCTCCGGGGATTTGTTCCAGCAAAAAAAGCAGCCACTAAGCACCAAATAAGTTTCTGATGCATAGAGAGTCAGATAACAAGTAAAGATTAGGACACTATCATGTTTCCCAGGAACTTCTTGTTGAAAGAGAGAGACAAATATATAGAAAGTGACAAACACAAACACGGAAGCATTAACCTGCCGTGGGAACATTAAAGAGTGAGAGAGTCAAAGAGCCTAACACGACTTCCTATGAGACAAGAATTGTCTCCGGGGCTGTGATGGCCGAGTGGTTAAGGCGTTGGACTCGAAATCCAATGGGGGTTCCCCACGCAGGTTCAAATCCTGCTCACAGCGTCGCTATTTTCTGGTTAGATTTCCAATATGCTACTTCATCAGCTAGCTTTCATTAGTTCACTAGGATGGAAAGTTGTGAATGCTATCGTTGTGGCTTTTACAGCGCGCGCACACTTGTGTAAATGTACATCAAGAAATACGTACATTTGAAGGCCGGGCGCGGTGGCTCACTCCTGCAATCCCCGCACTAAGGGAGGCCGAAACGGGAGGATCATTTGAGGTCAGGAGTTGGAGACCAGCCTGACCAACACGGTGAAACCCCGTCTCTACTAAAAATGCAGAAAAATTAGCCTGGCTTACTGGCGCACGCCTGTAGTCCCAGCTACTTGGGAGCCTGAGGCAGGAGAATCGCTTGAACCTGGGAGGCGAAGGTTACAGTGAGCCGAGATCGCGCCACTGCACTCCAGCCTGGGAGACAGAGTGAGACTGTCTCAAAGAAAAAGAAAATATTGGTTGTCTTACATCTAATCATAATGGCAAATACAACACAGGTGCAACGTTGAAAATATTAGGAATACAATTTCCCGTTTAGATTACTAGTATGACAGTTTTCTTAAAGCATTCTCAGGCAGCAATCTTTACTTTGTATTTGTCCTGATCTCACAGCTGGTGGGAGCCAAAAAATTTAGGATGATAACAATCTGTCATATGCAGTAGTTGCTCTTCAAAGCGTTTTGTATAAACGAGGAAACAGAGACACAAAGAGGATACATTTTGGCTTCTGACCACCTTCTTAAACCCATACGAAACTTCATCTCCTTATAAGCACTTCTTCATTTTCCACTATGTTGCTTACTTTGAACAGCTATGCAAGTAAAGTTCCTTGTTTCTAAGTTTCTATGTCAAATGTGATTCTGAAAAATGTGTACTTTCCCGAATTCTTGACTCCTTGTTAAATTTGAGTGTCTTCATCTGCTACTTTGAGTTGTAATACCATTTTACAATAAACTTCTCCCTAGTGAGTGGGTACTTGTTTTTTCCTTTTGGACGAGAAGAGGGAAAAACTATGATTAATGCCTCCAGAAATGTATTACAAAGCGCTTTACTTTTTGCAATATCTAAATTTAAAATAATACAGATTGCTCATTACTGATCCACATACATCATTGATGCCCAATGTAAGTATATTAAAAATGAAATTCAGGCCGGGCGCGGTGGCTCATGCCTGTAATCCCAGCACTTCGGGAGGCCGAGGCGGGCGGACCACCTGAGGTAGGAAGTTCGAGATCAGCCTGACCAACATGGAGAAACCCCGTCTCTATTAAAAATACAAAATTACCCGGGCATGGAGGCACATGCCTGTAATCCCAGCTACTTGGGAGGCTGAGGCACGAGAATCACTCGAACCCAGGAGGCAGTGGTTGCAGTGAGTCGAGATCGCGCCGCTGCCCTCCAGCCTGGGCAACAAGAGCGAAACTCCGATTCAAAAAAAAAAAGGAAAAAAATCAAATTCAGGTAAAAGCAGCTGATTGGCCTGAAACACAAGTAACAAAAAGCTAAAAAGTAGGCACACACATAAAAGAAAAGATAGAAACACCAATATTGCTTTGAAGGAAAGACATTCATCTTAGCACATATATAATGTTTCAAAGATGAAAATTGGTCATTATTTTCAATAAAGACACTTTATGTGAATGTCTATGATGCCAACAAACCACAAAAGAAAACATGCTTTCCTTGAATCAGTGCGGTTTGGGGTTTTAATCCCTACCTAAATAAAGACACAATCATTTTTTTTTCTGGCCCCAATAGTATAATACAATGTAATAATGAAAAGAGTAACAGTTAAAAAGGCCTTACAGGCACGGGCCAGTGGCGCAATGGATAACGCGTCTGACTACGGATCAGAAGATTCTAGGTTCGACTCCTGGCTGGCTCGCTTATGCTCACCTTTTTTCCTTCTTCAAAGCCTTATCAACAATCCTGTGAATGTCCTTTTCCAGAGTGGTACTGTTACTTGAATGTGAAAGAGACAAGCGTCGAACGAGCCAACCTACAGGATTTTGTTTCTACCTTTCATCTCTTTCTCACCTGGAGAAAGGAGAAAGGAGAAAAAGACCATTAGAAAGCTTAAAAATCAAAGAAGCTTAAAAAAATTTTTTTTCACGTAAATCTTCTTCATAAGTATTTTTTTCCATTGGAAGAAGTCCACATTCCTGGCGTCTCTGAGGCACAGCTCTTTCCGTGGGCATGACTGTTGTCAAAAAGAAAGGGTACATCTGAAGAAACGTTGAATCATTAAGGCAGGGCTGTGGGGATGCGGGATGCAAGCTGCTCCTTGCATCAGCTGGGCCCCCTACACAGAGCTCAACCCTGAAGTCGGTGGACCCAACTCAGCCTCAACATCGCCCCCATCCACCACTCCCGCCAGGGGCCTCTTCTCTCCCTCTCAGGTTCCCACCATTTTTCCTCCGCCCTGAGATCCTCGAGAAATAGAAGACAGGAGAATCGGCAGGGACAGAGATAGATAGATAGATGATGATAGATAGATGATAGATAGATAGATAGATAGATAGATAGATAGATAGATAGATAGATAGATAGATAGATATCCCAGAAGAAGATGAATGTGGAAGCTGGCAGCTTTGGGGCGGTGTCTGAACAGACGGACCTCCTTTCTCAGCGACCAGGAAGATGGTGGAGGAGAGAGAGGCTGGGAGGCAACCACAGTCAAGCGGGGGAAAATTCCTCAAACTAAACCAAAAGAGCATCTTAATATGTGGCTCGGTTCCCGAACGTATAGCTTGGATCTTCGCTCTGCATCTCAGGTGAGTTTACCGAAGTTACTTACCAGTATGCGCTGTCAGGGGCACTGTGGGTAAACGAATGAAACCACAAACCTGGTAGTCCAAATGCGTTGGGTTGTGGACAGGTTGAACGGAGAACTGGCGATTCTTAAAACACCGCATTCACTTACATACTCTTTAAGCTAAAGGGGAGAAATTTTCCATGAAAGCCAGTGGCAGCCTCACGTGGTGTGGGCATTTATTTGCCTTGGAAACTGCCTGGGATCAGAAAAAAAGAATGAAGCACAGCCGTTATGAGAAACAAAACCTCGTATCTTGCTGCTATTAGTACCACACTCTCACCAAGTCACTGGCCACGCTGAGCCTGCTTTCCTTTCCCTATCGAAACTCGTTTAAAGCGTCAAAATAATATTGTCTCCCTTTCGATATTGAGAATGAAAAAAACATTGAAAAAAGTATATATTGCTTCCTAACGTTTCACTAAAAACTAAACAGGCAAATGTCATACCTCCTCTTAATTCCCCATTCCCTAAAACACACCCACCTAGCTGCCGCACTGCCCCAACCCAATTTTCTTCAATACATTCTTTCTAATGCTTGCATCTTTTTTGTTGTTCTTTGTTTTGAGACGGAGTTTCGCTCTTGTTATCCAGGCTGGAGTACTATGGCACGGTCTCAGCTCACCGCAACCTCCGCCTCCCGGGCTCAAGTGATTCTCATGCCTCAGCCTCCCTAGTAGCTGGGATTACAGGCATGAGCCCAGCTTATTTGGTATTTTTAATAGAGACGGGGTTTCACCATGTTGGTCAGGCTGGTCTCCAACTCCTGACCTCAAATGATCACCCCGCCTCGGCTTCCCAAAGTGCTGGGATTACAGGTTCGAGCCACCGTGCCCCACCTGTTCTTTTTATTTTTTACAATAAAGGGAAACGGACGGAAGTAGCCTTCCTCGCTTGATGAATAAGAGAACGTCTTAGTTTCGAATTCAGAGCAGCTGTGATTCGATTCAGACAGCTGTGATTTGACAGGCTTAAATTAAAAGGCCTCCATTCAGATAAATGAATGGCCCGACAACATCCAGTGGCCCGTACAGGGATCGAACCCGCGACCTTGGCGTTATTAGCACCACGCTCTAACCAACTGAGCTAACCGGCCCCACGACTGTATTAGTGTTTTAAAGGAAACCATATATAAATTCGTTGACATTTTTGTTTTTCGAAATAAAACAGATCTTTTTTCTTACTCCTTTCAAAAGAGACCTTTGAGACTATATTCACAGACTTTAGCAAGGAAGTCCAAACTATTTTAACTCTAAGCCAGACTAGAAAATTCACGGAGAAATTTTTGACAGAGGATGTGGAAAAAGCGCTGTAATAGGATTTTCAATGGTGAGTGACGGGAACCTCCTCTTTTATTTTATTTTTGTTATTGTTAGACAACAATTTTTTTTTTTTTTTTGAACGTCACTGCTCCTTGCGGAGTGTGGCTAATTCAAAGGCAGTACGCCCAGAGTCGGCAGTCTTCTCTTTTTAGAGGCATGTCAGTGTGCTGGATCGCAAGTTGCAAACTTCCCTTTAGTGACTTGTAACTTAAGGACTTATTATTTTCAAGTTGGTTCAAGACAGCGCCGCCGAAAGGAAGGCTAATGGGGTTGAGGGAAGGAGCCGCGCCTTCTCAGTGTCTCTGAAGTCACAAACATAAGCATTGATGTAATCGGCGAAGATATTCAGGGGTGGAAACTGAGGTAGCCCGGCAGTACCGGAATTACATAGTAAAATCTGGTATGTTTTTTGAGGGTGGTAGAAAAGGGCTACAGAGGTTTGCAGAAGGGCAAGATTGTGGTGGCACCCCGCTAGGTATTAAGTCTCATTTAACAGCAATTGTTATGTGTCACTCAAATTCCAACTTGGGAACCGAAGGATTTCAACACGAGTTGGAGAGGCCAGAATAAGTGAGATATGCTCTTTCATCCTTGGTCAGGCTACTGGTTTTATCACCCGGAGACAAGTTGAAAGAAACCTCCTGCAGCGTCAGGAACTGTCTCTCTACATGTGCCTGGGGTTTCCTTCGTGTTTTTGGAACCTTGAGGATCACTGACGCCTAATAAACTTTTAACGAATATATTAGCAGTTAAATGAATCAGCAAGTAACGATTTTGTTGATTCTAAAACTGACGCTGGCGCGAGGAAGTGTTGGAATTCTAGTGTTACTCTTAATATATTCAACGGTTAAAGACCGAAGTACCACCAGGAGCTTCGATGTTTTTATTCTTCTAGTCCTCAAGAGTTTTATCCTAGGTGTCAAGAACTGAGGCTTCTACTTGCTCAAAAATCACCTGAAAGGAAACTCTCTGATACAGTTCCTGCAGTAACACATCCTCTTCACACGTCGCAAAGAATTACATTCTGGTTTTTGAGGATCCCTCTTGCACATTCCGACTGGTGTTTATAGACCTCCGAGGTTCACATGTAAAGCCATGGCAAGGGAATGAACTTGTCATATATGACATCAACACCGGAAGGATTACCCTTTTTTTCTCCTTCAGATAAATGGGAGCTAATCTTCTAACATTCCTGTACTCTGTCCTGAGGCTTGTTGGCAGGCAGAGCTCTTCATGCTGTCCTGACACTAACAGCACCAGCCTGGGTACTTATTCTTTCTTTTGTAACCAAAACAAAATACTATTGGAGAAAATCTGCACCTGGGACTAGAGAAATCACATTTTTTGCCGGTAATATCTAAGATTTAAATCTGTTCTTCTCACTCCACCCCCCACCTTCAGTTGTGTTTCCCTGATCCAAAAACCGTATTATTCTTTACTTTGCTTTAAATGAAATACTATGTGTTAACGTTACCAGCAGTAATTCTAGACAAAAAGAAGGGTTCAATACAAGGTTTTCTGCCCTTCCTTAACCGTAAACATGGTATAAAATGATGATCAAATCTCCGTTGATCTTAGATCCTAACTATCTCCATATCCTCTTCAGAGACTATCTAATTTCTTACTTTCCTATCTTCCCTAAAATAATCTATGCATAATCAAGCACGTCATTACTATCTTCACCTACATTATTGGCAACACAGCGGAACATCTGTCACAAGTGCCTTGTAAGATATATATATATAGATATTTTTTTCTTTTTCTTTTTTTGAGACGGAGTCTCTCTCTGTTGCTCAGGCTGGAGTGCAGTGGCGCGATCTCAGCTCACTGCAGCCTCCACTTCCTGGGCTCAAGTGATTCTCCTGCCTCAGCCTCCCCAAGTAGCGGGGATTACAGGCGCCTGCCACCACACCCGTCTATTTTTTGTATTTTTAGTAGAGACCGGGTTTCACAATGTTGTCCAGGCAGCTATCGAACTCCTGACCTCAGGTGATCCGGCCGCCTCAACCTTCCAAAGTGTTGGGATTACCGGCATGAGCCACTGATCTTGGCCTTGTAAGATAATTTCAAAATATTTATGTTATATTCCAGATTAGGTTATTTTAATTATCTAAGACTGCCTCAGGAAAAATACTGAATCAATACTTTTTTTTTTTAAATCTAAGACTGCCTCAGGAAAAATACTGAATCAATACTAACAATTTTTTTTTTTAAAGAAATGTGGATGACCTCGCCATGTTGTCCAGGCTGGCCTTGAAGCCATAGACCCAAGTGATCCTCTTGCCTCAGCCTCCCAAGCATCTGGGGCCGCTGTGCTGCGGCACCTGCCACTGTGCCCAGCTCATTTATTTTACAATGTGAATATATATATGCGCATATGTGTGTGTGTGTGTGTGTAATCACATATAGCCTTAGTATTACTAAAATTCAGGTTATTTTTAATATGTCATCTCTTGCGTCTCTGCACAGTAAAAATGACTAGTCATGCACTGGGACTGTCCCTGCAACTGAAAACAACTAAAATGCTGTATAAAACAAGCAAAACTTCTAAAAAAATTCAAAGTGCTGATAATAATTTAAGGATTTAACAGACCAAATTCTGAGTGAAAGTAGAAACACAGGGAGTTAAGCATAGAATTGAAAGTGCTTGGCCAGGCGCTGTGACTCACGCCTGTAATCCCAGGACTTTGGGAGGCCAAGGCGGGCAGATCACCTAAGGTCAGGAGTTTGAGACCAGCCTGGCCAACAAGGCGAAACCCCGTCTCTACTAAAAAATTACAAAAATTAGCCAGGTGTGGCGGAGGGCCCCTGTAATCCCAGTTACTCGGGAGGCTGAGGCAGGAGAATCGCTTGAATCCGGGAGGCAGAGTTTGCAGTGAGCCGAGATCAAGCGGACGATTTCGCCTTTAAAAAAAAAAAAATCTTATGTCCTGTTTCTTTTTTTTTTTTTTTTTTTTGAGAGTTCTTCCCAGGTGGGGGTTCACGCCATTCTCCTGCCTCAGCCGCTCCGAGTAGCTGGGACTACAGGCGCCCGCCACCACGCCCGGCTAATTTTTTTTTTGTATTTTTAGTAGAGACGGGGTTTCACCGTGGTCTCGATCTCCTGACCTCGTGATCCGCCCGCCTCGGCCTCCCAAAGTGCTGGGATTACAAGCGTGAGCCACCGCGCCCGGCCTGTCCTGATTCTTATGTGTTTCATAACATCGTAACATGTAAGTGCGGCCGGGCACGGTGGCTCACGGTGAGGGGACCACGAGGTCAGGTGACCGAGACCATCCTAGCCAACATGGTGAAACCCCGTCTCTATTAAAAATACAAAAAAATCGCTTGAACCCAGCAGACGGAGGTTGCAGTGAGCCGAGATCGCGCCACTGCACTCCAACCTGGGCGACAGAGCGAGACTCCGTCTGAAAAACAAACAGAAAAACATGTAAGTGCACACTGAATGAGGTACTGAATAAGATTGCTTTCTTCCTCTCAACGAACTACTAAAATCTGTGGAGGAGCTCACGTTTATGGGAGTGGAACTGAGTTTTTTGAAATGACTTACAAGAGCCCTTTTCATTATAAGGGCAAGTGCATGTATTCCCTTACCATATAAATTAAATGACAATATAGACTTACATATTGGTAGGTGGCTGACATTTGGTGGAGGGCCAGTATTACACAGTTAACGCGGCCAAGCATTAATTTAGCAGAGTCGACATGTACAAGAGTCCGGAAATGGCTGTCGAAACCCGGAATTGAGCCAGAGACCTGCAGATCATCAGTCTAACACTCTCCCAATTGAGCTGTTTCGGCCATCTGTAAGGAATGAGTTGTTTTGTTTTGTTTTTGTTTTTATTTTTTTGTTTTTTGGTTTTTTTGTTTTTTGGTTTTTTTGTTTTGTCAGTTGCTTTCAAATCGCCCTTCATGAACACCCTCCTAGTTTCCTTTCTGGGTGCTATATTTCAGAGAAAGTAAAACATATATGGTTCCTTAGGATATTAATTGGATGGGCATAGGGATTTGGTGATTCAAAACTTCCTGCTGAAAAAGGATGCTTCCTAGAATTGAAGACACCACCAGACACCACCATCTGGGATAATTTTTTTCTTTTTTTTTTTTTTTCCGAGACAGTTTTGCTCTTGTTGCCCAGGCTGGAGTGCAACGGCGCGACCTTGGCTCACCTCAACCTCCGCCTCCCAGGTTCAAGTGAGTCTCCTGCCTCAGCCTCCCAAGTAGCTGAGATTACAGACATGCGGTACTACGCCAAGCTCTTTTTTTTTTTTTTTGTATTTTTAGTACAGATGGGGTTTCTCCATGTTGGTCAGGCTAGTCTCGAACTCCTGACCTCAGGTGATCCGCCCGCCTCTGTCTCCCAAAGTGCTGGGATTACAGGCGTGAGCCACCACGCCCAGCCGGAAGTATTGAGTTTTAGGAAAATGAAGGATTAGGCACATATATTTACTTAAGAATATACATTTCTTTTTGGCAAATTCTACATAACATAAGGCTAAACACACTAATCTAGGAATAGCAATTATTTCTGAGAAAGGGAGTGGCATTGCAGGTGAGAGGAGATATTTTTGCTGTTTTTCCTGTATTGTGTAGAATATTTATATTCAGTAAATAGCCATTATTTGGATAATTAAAAGAATAATAATTTAGCATATACTATATTAAAATGCATGAGATAGTTGAAGTCGACAAACCTTACCTCCCACATAATGTAAAACTTTATACTATTTAGTTATTGACAAAGCCAAACACAACCTTCCCCTTTTTTTCTTTTTTTTTTTTTGAGACGGAGTCTCGCTCTCTCTCCCACTCTCCCAGTCTGGAGCGCAGTGGCGAGATCTCGGCTCACTGCAAGCTTCGCCTCCCGGGTTCACGCCATTCTCCTGCCTGAGCCTCCCGAGTAGCTGAGACTGTAGGTGCCCGCACCACGCCTGGCTAACTTTTTCTATTTTTAGCAGAGACGGGGGTTTCACCGTGTTAGCCAGGATGGTCTCGATCTCCTGACCTCATGATCTATCCCCGTCGGCCTCCCAAAGTGCTGGGATTACAGGAGTGAGCCACCATGCCCAGCCTACAAATGTCATCAATTTGATGAAGTCTAATTTATCTATTTTTGTCATTGTTCTCTGTGCTTTTGGTATGATATCCAAGAAATCATTGCCAAATGTCATGAAGACTTTCTCCAATGTTTTCATCTAAGAATTTTAAGGTTTTAGCACCTATGTTTAAGTCTTTGATCTGTTTTTAAGTTAGTTTTTACGTGTATTATAAGGTAAACATCCTGGCCGGGCGCGGTGGCTCACGCTTGTAATCCCAGCACTTTGGGAGGCCGAGGCGGGTGGATCACGAGGTCAGGAGATCGAGACCACGGTGAAACCCCGTCTCTACTAAAAATACAAAAAATTAGCCGGGCGCAGTGGCGGGCGCCTGTAGTCCCAGCTACTCGGAGAGGCTGAGGCAGGAGAATGGCGTGAACCCGGGAGGCGGAGCTTGCAGTGAGCCGAGATTGTGCCACTGCACTCTAGCCTGGGCGACAGAGCGAGACTCCGTCTCAAAAAAAAATAAAAAATAAAAAAAATAAATAAGGTAAACATCCAACTTCATTCTTTTGCATGTAGATATCCAGTTTTCCCAGCACCATTTGTTGAAAAGTCTGTTCTTTCTCTATTAAATGGTCCTGGCACGCTTGTCACAAATCAGTTGGCCATATAAGCCATAGTTTATTTCTGGGCCCTCTATTCACTTGTGTCTGTATGTCTCTCCTTATGCCAGTACCATACTGTTTTGATGACTGTAGCTTTAAAGTAAATGTTGAGGTCAGGAAGTATGAAGCCTCCAACTTTGTTCTTCTTTTTCTTTTTCTTTTTTTATTTTATCTTTGCATAAAGACAAACTTTATTGAGCCCCTCAGCACTAGCTCTCTTTCTCCTGCACAGCCTTGGTTCCCCAGAGACGTCCAGTCCGGCGGGGAGCAATGAGACCCACTTTGCGGTCAGCAGGGGCATCCATGTTGAAGGCTGGCCGGGCCTACCACAAATATAAGGCAAAGAGGAACTGCTGGCCACGAGTACGGGGTGTGGCCATGAACCCTGTGGGGCATGCTTTTGAAGGTGGCAACCCCCAGCACATTGGCAAGCCCTCCATCATCATGAAGGTGTTTAAAGTTTGTCAAATGCTTTTTTGCGTTAATGCAAAGGACTGTGTTTTTTCTTTCATTCTGTTTATGTATACATTATATTAATTACTTGTTTTGTATGCTGAATCCTTCCATTTCAGGAATAAATCCTACTTTGCTATGGTGTATAATCCTTTTAATATGTTGTCGAATTTAGTTTGCCAGTATTTTGTTGAGGAATTTAGTATCAATATTCATAAAAAAAATTGGCCTGTAGCTTTCTTTTTTGTAATGGCTTTGTCTGGCTTTGGTATCAGAATAATGCTAGCTTCATAAAATGAGTTAGGAAGTGTTTCCTACTCTTCAGTTTTGTGGAAAAGTGTGAGAAGGACTGCTGAAGTATTTAAATGTTTGATAGAATTCATCAGTTAAGTCAGCTGGTCCAGAGCTTTTTTTCATGGTAGGTTTTGATTACTGTTTCAATATCCTTACTAGTTATAGGTCTATTCAGATTTCTAATTCTTTATGATTCAATCTTTGTAGATTGTGTGTTACTAGGAGTTTGTTCATTTAATCTAGGTCATCCAATTTGCTGGCATACAATTTTTCATACTGTACTCTTATAATTCTCCTTATTTTTGTAAATTCAGTGATAATATCCCCACTTTCACTTCCAATTTTAATAATTTGAGTCTCTTGTCTTTTTTTTTGTTTTTCCTTAGTCAATCTAGTTAAATGTCAAGTTTGCTGACAATGTAGACAACTTTTCAAAGAACTTCTGGTTTTATTGAATTGTCTGTATTGTTTTCAGCCGGCCTTTTCTGATGGCGTTTTATTACAGCCTGCCCTATGGATTTAGCACTTTCTAACCAGTCTCCACAATTGCATAAGCCTATTACTTCTTCAATTTATCTGTCTGTTCCTGTGCACCTCTCTCCGAATTCTCCCTCTCTCTCCCTGTCCCTCCCTCCTTCTCTGTCTCTGCCTCTCTCTCCCACCTTCCCCTCCTCTTACACACACACACACACACACACACACACACACACACACACCCCTTGATGAGTACACACAAAATGAACACACCTGGGAAACCAGAGCATTTCCAGTTACTACCCACTCTCCCCAGATGGAAGCACTATTGTGACTTCTGGTTGGACAGCGGAATGTTGCCTGCTTTATAATTTAAATCAGTGGAGTCACAGAGTACGTCCTTTTCTGTCTGGTTTACTTTAGTGGACATCTCTGTGAGATTCATCCACATAGTTGCAGATTGTTCATTCTTGTTGCAATAGATTATTTCATGTGAATTCATTCATGCATCTGCTGATGGGTGCTTGGGAAGTTTCCAGTAGTTTTTATTATTCTGAATAGTTTACTGGGCATTCTGGTAAATATATTTGTGAATATATGTACCAATTTGTGGTAGGCAAATAACAACTGTCAGGATGTGATATCTTTGATTTTAATAAGTGGAAAGTCTGAAAGATATGGAAAGAAACTACCAGAAAAAAAAATCTGAGTAGGAAATATAGATTTTCTAAAGCCAAACCTGGATTGTCTCGCCGTAGGTGCTTAAATTCTCATGCCCCCACAATGGGTTGTTTCCGTAGTGTAGTGGTTATCACGTTCGCCTAACACGCGAAAGGTCCCTGGTTCGAAACCAGGCGGAAACAAGCGGTTTCCCATTTTACGTTTTGTTCCTGATCCTGAGAATCTCTATTTGAACCAGATAGGAACTTTGTATATCATCAGGCACCTAAATCAAAGGATCTCATATCCTCCTTTTTTTTATTTGAGCCACCTCAGGAACATTTTTGCTCCCTCCTTTGTCCTGAGCCTTGGCGGGGCTCACATCGCCCCATCTTCCGGGCCCCAGCATGTCGCTGTCCCAGCTCCTTCCCCTTATGGCAGGCATGGCCTGTAGGTTCTAGGTCCCAAAGTAGGCTCTCGGTAGTGCAGGACCCCACCTATACTGTGCAGGTGAGGTTGGCTTCCTTGAAATTTCCAAAGCCACTTGTGCAGGTTCTTCGCAAAGAGATTTTCCTCAGGGGTTTCTAAAAATAAGCAACGCTTAGGACACAGGCCCGTGAGAAAAAAATAAAAAAAGAAACAGGGCCATGCTTTCAGCCAAATGAATAACTGATATTCTATTGTTTGCCCTTTACCCCTAAGTGCAGAGAGAATTTTTCACAAAATAGGTAAGAGGCAATTTCATGTGGATACTTAGAAACTGTCAAGTGTTAAAATAAATAAATAAATAATAAAAAATTAGATACTGGCCTGGCCTCTATGGGTACTCAACACCAGATATTGGCATTATTGGTAAGATGCTCCAATCAACTGAACTGATCAGTAACAAAGAAACTGATTTATTTCTTAAACTTAAGAGTGTGCTAGGCTGGACGCCACAGCGGCTCAAGTCTGCAATCCCATCACTCTGGGAGGCCGAGGCGGGCGGATTACTTGAGGTCAGGAGTTCAAGACCAGCTTGGCCAACATGGCAAAAACCCCATCTCTACAAAATTACAAAAATTAGCTGGGCATGGTGGCACGCACCTGTAGTCCCAGCTACTTGGGAGGCTGAGGCATGAGAATTGCTTGAATCTGGGAGGAGGAGGTTGTAGTGAGCCAAGATTGTGCCACTGCACTTCAGCCTGGGCAACAGAGTGAGACTCTGCCAAAAAAAAAAAAAAAAAGTGTGCTAAACTAGCATTGTCACTGTAAATTTCACTGTAATAAAGCAGACGATTCCCTAACTTCTAATATCCACCTTCTGTAATCTACCTGTAGTGCCTCACTGAGTTTTTAAATAAATTCTCCAACCAAATGGTTGTAAATTATTTGTTTTAACAACAAAAACAAAGAGTAACAATAAAAAAAAAAAAAGCTTGATATAGGGAAAAAGAGGAGGACCACATTCATGTAACTTTCATTACAGTATTATTGTTATAATTGTTATATTTTATTATTAGTTGCTGTTATTTCCCCTGGCTATTTTATCAATTAAACCATTATAGGTATGTGTTGTAAACCCAAAATATCTGAGACAGATCTCAACCAATTTAGAGAGTTTATTTTGCTAAGGTTAAGGATACGCCTGTTACACAGGCTCAGGAGGTCCTGACGACCTGTGCCCAAGGTGGTCAGGGTACAGCTTGCTTTTACACATTTTAAGGAGACATGAGACATCAATCAGTATGTGTAAGATGTACATTGGTTCGATCCAGTAGGACTGGACAACTCAAAGTGGTGGTGGGGTCTTCCAGGTCGTAGGCAGAAAAGACACAAAAGACAAAGTTTGCATTCCTTTGAGTCCTTGATCAACCTTTCACTGAATACACAATTTAGTCTGGCTCAGTGAATCTGCATTTTTACATAAACAATAAGGCAGAGGAAACAATCAGATATTCATTTGTCTCAGGTGAGCAGAGGGATGACAGTTTTTTGTTTTTTGTTTTTTTGTTTTTTTTTGAGACAGAGTCTCACTCTGTCACCCAGGCTAAAGTGCAGTGGTGCGATCTTGGCTCACTGCAACAACCTCTGCCTCCTGGGTTCAAGTGATTCTCCTGTCTCAGCCTCCTCAGTAGCTGGGATTACAGGCGCATGCCACTACGCCTGGCTAATTTTTGTATTTTTAGTAGAGACAGGGTTTTGCCATGTTGGACAAGCTGGTCTCGAACTCCTGACCTCAGGTGATCCACCCACCTTGGCTTCCCAAAGTGCTGGAATTATAGGCGTGAACAACTGCACCCGGCCAGAGGGATGACGTTCTGTCCCACACCTGTGAAGGTAAGCTATCAGTTTACATTGCCAGGGTGAAATTCAACAGAATTGTTTTAGGATAAATACCTTAAAGCCCACAAGGAATTTCCTTGTGGGCAAATTGGGAGGGAGGTATGTAGCTCTTTTATCTTTTTAGCTATCTTGTTTAGGAATAAAATGAGAGGCAGTTTTGCGGGTAGTTCCCAGCTCGACTTTTCTGTTGATTTAGTGATTTTAGGGTTCTAAGATTTATTTTCCTTTCACAGTGTGTATAGAAGAAAAAAACAGTTATGTATAGGGTTTAATACTATCAGCAGTCTCAAGCATCCATTAGGGGTCTTGGAATATATCCCCCATGAGTAAAGGGACTATTGTATCTGAAACTGTGCCAAACTAAGAAGAAAGGCATAAGAGTCTACACTAATGGGACATCCACAGTTGGGGCCCAGGCTTTTTCTAGGAACAGATTATTGAGAAATTCACTGATCTTCCTCACATGCAGAAGAATTTATTATAAGATTCTATGAAACAGCTTTTCCTACTTTACTCTGAAATGCTACATTACTCTGAAATGACCAAATCACAAAATATTGAGATTGTTAAAAAAATTTTTTTCAGGTCACTAAATATACTTGCCCAACGAGTTCACCTTGCCTGCTGCCTAGACAGAGCCAATTTATCAAGACAGGGAAATTGCAGTGGAGAAAGTAATTCACGCAGAGCCAGCTGTGTGGGAGACTGGAGTTTTATTATTACTCAAATCAGTCTCCCTGAGCATTGGAGCACTGGGGGATGGTAATTTTAAAAGATAATTTAGCGTCGAGCATGGCGGCTCATACCTGTAATCCCAGGACTTTGGGAGGCCGAGGTGGGCAGATTATCTGAGGTCAGGAGTTCGAGACCAGCCTGGCCAACATGGTGAAATCCCATTTCTACTAAAAATACAAAAATTAGCTGGGCGTAGTGGCTGGAGGGGAGCCTATACTCCCAGTTACTTGGGAGGCTGAGGCAGGAGAATCGCTTGAACCCGGGAGGCGGAGGTTTCAGTGTGCCAAGATTGTGCCATTGCACCCCAGCCTGGGCAACAAGAGCGACAGTTGGTCTCAAACAAACAAAAATAAATAAATTAATTAAAAAATAATTTAGCGGGTAAGGGGCTTGCTGATTGGTCAGGTTGGAGATGGAATTATAGCAGGGGTCGAAGTGAGGTTTTCTTGCTGCCTTCTGTTCCTGGGTGGGATTGCAGAACTAGGTGGTGGTAGCTGATCCATCAAATGTAGGGTCTGCAAAATATCTCAAGCACCGATCTTAGGTTTTACAGTAGTGATGTTATCCCCAGGAGCAATTTGGGGAGTTTCAGATTCTTGCAGGCAGAGGATGCATGACGGACCCCTAAACCATAATTTGTAATCTTGTAGCTAATTTGTTAGTCCTACACAGGTGACTGGTCCCCAGGCAAGAAGGGAATTTGTTTTGGGAAAAAGCTGTTATGGTCTTTGTTCTAAACTATAAACTATAAACTAAGTTCCTCCCAAAGTTAGTTCAGCCTACATCCAGGAATGAACAAGGACAGCTTGGAGGTTAGAAGAAAGATGGTTAGATCAAATCTCTTTCACTGTCTCAGTTATAATTTTGCAGTGGTTGTTTCATAAAGGAAAAAAAAAAGTTTAAAGTTTATTAATAGCAAAGAAGTCAGTCAACTTTAAAAGTTTCCTCTGCTCAGTTGGGCGCGGTGTCTCATGCCTGTAATCCCAGCACTTTGGGAGGCCGAGGCAGGTGCATTGCCTGAGGTCAGGAGTTCGAGACCAGCCTGACCAATATAGCAAAACACCGCCTCTACTAAAAAAACTCCACAAAAATTAGCTGGGTGTGGTGGCGTGTGCCTGTAGTCCCAGCTACTCAGGAGGCTGCGGCAGCAGAATTGCTTGAACCTGGGAGAATTGCTTGAACCCGGGAGGCGGAGGTTGCAGTGAGCCAAGATCACACCGCTGCACTCCAGCCTAGGCGACAGAGCGAGACTCCGTCTCAAAAACAAAAAAAACAAAACAAAACAAAACAAAAAATTCCTCTGCTCAAAATACCTTTCCTTCTTCACCTGGCCTGGCATTTGTGAAGTATTTGGGTCACTGGGGAAACCCCTTCCTGGGTCTTGGGTTGTGGAGTTTTGGTATTGTTGGTTTTGATAAATGGAAGATACAAGGAAAGGAAAAACTGCCTCAAATATGAAAATGCTCCAGAGGAAAAAATACATTTCACAATACTAAATACGGGACATCCAAGAAACCTCCATTTTAATTTTTAGAGGTGGCTCTTGGGTGTACGGTAGTTTCCATAGAGTAGTGGTTCTCACGTTTGTCACACACAAGAAAAATCCTCTCCTGAAACTGGACGGAAATATATCCTGCCAGTATTGTTTTTTTTCTTCTCTCTCCACTTTAGCTTAGTTAATTCTTCTTTCACTAAACTGGACTCCAGTCATCAATGCAAATGTCAATGCCAAAGGTGAACACTGAACATTGTCGCAAAACTAGTATCGCCGTGGGGCCCTAACTTTGGTCTCCACACTTGCACAGCTTCTGACCTGGGCTGAGGCGCAGGTGGCACAGGTCCCACCTACCTGGTGCGCCTCGCCACTCTTCACAATCAGGAAAGAGTGAGGCTCTCAAGGTTTATAAAATGGAACAGAACTCCCTTTGAGGTTTGTTACTTGTTTGTTTGGGTTTTTTGTTTGTTTTCTTTTTGTTTTTGAGACAGAGTCTCACTCTGTCACCCAAGCTGGAGTGCAGTGGCACAATCAGGGCTCATGGCTGCCTGGACCCGCCCCAGGCTTAAGCGATTCTCCCACCTCAGCCCCCAGAGTAGCTAGGGCCACAAGCTCATGACACCACACCAGGCTAATTTTTTAATGTTTTGTTGGGGGTGGGGGAAGGAGTGTCTCACTATATTGCTCAGGCTGGTCTCGAACTCAAGGGCTCAGGAGATCCTCCTGCCTCAGCCTCTCAGAGTGTTGGGATTACGGGAGTGAGCCACCACACCTGGCAGAGCTTCCCTTTGAATCGCATCTGCACACATTTTATTGTGCTATCTTTTTATCATTGATCCATATGTATCACTTAAGAGTTATTTGCCAGATATTTGTATTGCAAATATCTTCTTGTCACTTGAGTCTGGGAAACACTTTAATGATCTCTTGTGATGAAATCGTTAATTTTGGTGGCACATGTCTATAATCCCAGCTACTTGGGAGGCTGAGGTGGGAGAACTGCTTGAACCTAGGAGGTAGAGTTTACAGTGAGTGGAGATCACACCACTGTACTGCAGCCTGGGCAACCCAGCAAGACTCCGTCTCAGAAATAATAATTAGAAGAAGAAATTGTTAATTTTTATGAAGTCCAATTTATTTAACTTTGGTTTAGTTATGTTTGTGTCTCCCTAAGAATTTTTTCTTTCCCCAAGCTCACATAAATATTCGATTCTTTTTTATCCCCCTCATAACTTTATTTATCTTTCACTTGTAGAGTTATGAGCAAAAAACCTGAACAGGCACTTCCAAAGCAGAATATGTTAATGGCCAATGAGCCCATGAGCATATGTTTTGACAGCAATAAAAAGTTTGCTGATTTCTTTATTTTAACCAGTGGTGAGCAGACAAAAGACCTCAACAGTCTCTAGTAACATTATTTTCTTGCCAGAAATCTTTTCAAAACTCTTCTGTGAAGGTTGTGTTTTTCTGGGGGAGGGGTGGAATTGTGATTTGAGGTGGGTTGCAGATGGAGATAAGACAAGGTTTCTGCCTTCAGGATTTTCAGTAATATCTGCCCTTCAGAAGCTCTGCTTAATGTGATTCTGCTGATCTCCCTTTCTTTTTCAGTTTGCTCCATTCTTCCAATACTGAGACTTACTTCATAGCTGCATTTGATCTACATCTCTTCAGCTCCAGAAGGTTTTACTAGGAGTCAATGTGGGCTGCATCTCTCTGGGACAAAGGGAGAGCTATTGGAGTCAGATTGGCCTCTTCAGCCAAAACAGCCTACCAGTTAGGTGCTCGAGCCATAAGGTCCTATCAGTTAGGCACTCAGTCACTGCTAGGGGCCATCCTATGCTGTCAGAAAGCTCTTCCTTAGTGGGTGCAATGGGAAGTCCCCTGGGACTTGAAATTGAGGTCAATCAGAGGTGGCGGGTCAGAAATTCAAGACAGTCTAGAGGTGGAGATGGGAGCCCAACCTTTCCGGCAGTTCCAGTGGCACCTGTACACACTGGATTTGTGCGGCCCTAATTTGTGGGGCTGGTAGCAGAATTTATTGGAATTGAGAAAGAAAAGATTTTAAGTTTTAGTTATTTGATGTAATGTGCAAGTGTTATTACATATTTTGCTAGAGAGTAAAGGTAAGTCCATTTTTCTTTTGACTAAAAAAGTATTGAGGCAAAAAGAGCTTGCTGTGAGATTTACTCTCTTGACAAAAAAATTTTTTTTTTTGAGATGGAGTTTTGCTCTTGTTGCCCAGGCTGGAGTGCAATGGCACCATCTCGGCTCACCACAACCTCCACCTCCCAGGTTCAAGCTATTCTCCTGCTTCAGCCTCCCCAGTAGCTGGGATTACAGGCATGTGCCACCACGCCAGGCTAATGTATTTTTAGTAGAGACGGGGGTTTCTCCATGTTGGTCAGGCTGGTCTTGAACTCCCGACCTCAGGTGATCCACCCACCTCGGCCTCCCAAAGTGCTGGGATTACAGGCGAGAGCCACCGCATCTGGCAACAAAAACTTAAGAGTACAATACAGTATTGTTAACTACAGGCACAATGTTGTACAGCAGATCTCTAGAACTTACCTTCCATAGCTGAAATTCCCATTTTCCCCTTCCCCCAACCACAGGCAACCACCATTTTACTCTCTGATTCAACGAGTTTGGTTATTTTAGACATCTCAAGTGGAATCAAGCAGTATTTGTTCATTTGTGGGAAGCTCATTTCACTTACAGTAATGTCCTCAAAGTTGATCCATGCTGTTGTATGTTGCAGAATTTCCTTTCTTTTTTTTTTCTTTTGAGACAGGGTCTTGCTTTGTCTTTCAGGATTGAGTGCAATGGTATGATGTTGGCTCGCTACAGCCTCAACCTCCTGGGCTCAAGTGATCCTCCCGTCTCAGTCTCCTGAGTAGCTAGGACTGCACACCACCATGCTTAGCTAATATTTTAATTTTTTGTAGAGACAGGCTCTCACTATATTGCTCAAGCGATCCTCCCACCTCAGCCTCCCAAAGTGCTGGAATTATAGGTGTGAGCCACCATGCCTGGCCAGAATTTCCTTTATTTTAAAAGCTGAATAATATTCTATTGTATGTATATATCATATTTTCTATATTAATCCCTCCACTGATGAACATTTAGGTTGCTTCCACATCTTTGGTATTGTGAATAATGCTGTAATGAATATAGGTGTGCTAATATGTCCTTGAGACTCTGAATTCAATTTTTTTGGGTATATACCCAGAAGTGGGGTTGCTGAATCATATATGGTAGTTCTATTTTTTTTTTTTTTTTTTTGAGATGGAGTCTTGCTCTGTCGCCCAGGCTGGAGGGCAGTGATGCAATCTTGGCTCACTGCAAACTCCGCCTCCTGGCTTCCAGCGATTCTCCTGCCTCAGCCTCCCGAGTGACTGGGATTACAGGTGGGCACCAGCACACCCAGCTAATTTTGTATTTTCAGTAGAGACGGGGTTTCGCCATGTTGCTCAGGCTGGTGTTGAACTCCTGACCTCAAGTGATCCGTGCGCCTCAGCCTTCCAAAGTGCTGGGATTACAGGCATGAGCCACTGCACCTGGCCTGGTAATTCTATTTTTAATTTTTTGAAAAACCTTCATACTGTTTTCCACAGTGGCTGCACCATTTCACAGTCTCATTAACAGGGTAGAAAGGTTCCAATTTCTCTACGAACTCACCAACACTTGTCTTTTGCTTTTTTGATAATAGCTATCCTAACACGTATAAGATGATATGTCACTTTCAGTTTGATTTTCATTCCCTTGATGATTAGTGACATTGAGCATCTTTTCATATACTTGTTGGCTATTTGTATATCGTCTTTGGAGAAATGTCTATGCAAGTCCTTAGTACATTTTTATTACTATTATTACTTTTTGAGATGGAATTTCACTCTTGTTTCCCAGGCTGGAGTGCAATGGCGCGATCTTGGCTCACTGCAAGCTCTGCCTCCTGGGTTGAAGTGATTCTCCTGCCTCAGCCTCCCGAGTAGCTCGGATTACAGGCATATGCCACCACGCCCAGCTAATTTTGTATTTTTAGTAGAGACGGGTTTTCTCCATGTTGGTCAGGCTGGTCTCAAACTCCCAATCTCAGGTGATCTGCCCGCCTCAGCCTCCCAAAGTGCTAGGAATACAGGCGTGAGACACCGCGCCGGGCCCATTTTTATTTTTAATCGGGTTTTTGTCTTTATTTGTTTTGATTAACTACTGAATTGTAAGAGTTACGTATCTTGGAAATTAACCCCTTGTCAGATATATGGTTTGCAAATTTTTTTTCCCATTTAATAGGTTGCCTTATTTATTTATTTATTTATTTTTTGCTGTGCAGAAGGCCTATAATCCCAGAACTTTGGGAGGCCAAGGTGGGTGGATCATCTGAGGTGGGGAGTTTGAGACCAACCTGAGCAACATGGAGAAACTCCGTCACTACTAAAAATACAAAATTAGCTGGGCATGGTGGCACATGCCTGAGGCAGGAGAATCACTTGAACCTGTGAGGTGGAGGTTGCGGTAAGCCAAGATTGCCCCATTGCACTCCAGCCAGGACAACAAGAACAAAACTTCATCTCAAAAAAAAGAAAAACAAAAACCAAAAAAAAACAAAAAGAAAAAAAGAAACTTTTGTTTGATGTAATCCCATTTTTCTATTTTTGCTCTTTTTGGCTATGATTTTGATGTCATAGTCATTAAATCATTGCCAAGACCAATGTCCTAAAGCTTTCCTCCCAGAGTTTTATAGTTGCAGATCTTAGATTTAAGTCATTAATTCATTTTAGTTAATTTTTGTGAATGGTGTAAACAAGGGTCTAATTTCATTCTTTTTCATGTGAATATCTAGTTTCCTTAATATCATTTGTTGAAGAGATCTTTTTTTTCCCATTGCGTGTTCTTGGCAACTTTGTTAAAGATCAGTTGACCATATATTTATGGATTAAACTCTGGACTCTCTATCCTGTTATTTTGGTTTATATACCTGTGTTTATGCTAGTACCAGACTGTTTTAATAACTGTAGCTCTGTAGTATATGCTGAAATCAGGAAGTGTGATGTCTTCTGCTTTGTTGTTCTTTCTCAAGATTGACTTGGTGACTTTGGGTTCTTTATAGTTTCATATGAGTTTTATATGAATTTTATGGTCTTTTTTTCTGTTTTGTAAAAACTGCCAGAGAGATTTTGATACAGATTGCATTAATTGTACATCACTGAAAATTTTAACAAACATTAACAATATTTCACCTTCATGATTAAGTTTAATTCTTTTTTTAAGGGGGAGGGGTGCTACTATAAATGGGATTGTCCTTTAATTTTTCTTTTTATGTAGTTTATTGTTTATTATTTCATGTAGTTTATTGTTACTACATAAAGTGATTTCTGAATGTTGATTTTGCATTCTGCAAATACATTGAATTTGTTCATTAATATTAACACTTCTTTTTCATGGAGTCTTTAGGAGTGTCTATATAAAGTCATGTTATCTGCAAACAGGCCCAATTTTACTTCTTCCTTTCCAATTTGGATGCTTTTGGTGTTGCTGTTTTTGTCTTATGGTGAGACAGGGTCTTGCTTGAACTCAGTCTTCAGGTTGACTGATAATGCGTGATTCAAATCACATGATTGGTATTTGTGATGAGGCTATGGGGTGTGGCCAGCCTCATCTTAAAAAAATACACTATACCCAAGCGGGGTGGTGGGCACTTATAGTCCCAGCTACTTGAGAATCAGAGGCAGAAGGATCCCTTCAGCCTAGGAGCTTGAATCCAGCCTGGGCAACATAGTGAAATGCTATCTATTAAACAAACAAAACACTACTATTAGGCGGTCCAGTTTTTCATTACACAGGAAGAGATGGGCTCCTCCTCAGAAACTAATTTAGAATGACATCTGACAAAGAGCAGAACATAAATAATTCTGCTTTTCTAGGAAACTAATAACAGAAACCGATAGCCTGTTCTGAGGAGAACTGGGTGGCTAGGATATAAGAAAAATGGTAAGCTTTACGTAAAAAATATTTTATTTAATTAATTAATTTATTTATTTTTTGAGACGGAGTCTCGCTGTGTCCCCCAGGTTGGAGTGCAGTGGCGCGATCTCACCTCACTGCAAGCTCCACCTTCTGGGTTCACGCCATTCTCCTGCCTCAGCCTCCCGAGTAGCTGGGACTACAGGCGCCCGCCACCACGCCCGGATAATTTTTTGTATTTTTACTAGAAACGGGGTTTCGCCGTGTTAGCCAAGATGGTCTCGATCTCCTGACCTCGTGATCCGCCCGTCTCGGCCTCCCAAAGTGCTGGGATTACAGACGTGAGCCACCACGCCCGGCCTCACAAAAAATATTTTAAACCATGTATGTTATCTGTGCAAAATTTTAAAAAGTTAACAAATTATTACGTGAAATACAATTTAGAAATGACAAGAGATGGAAAAGACTATATTTATGCTCTGGATAAAATCACTTAGGGGAGTATTTTAAGGATACAGATCTTCTCAGTTCATACCAGAAATAGAAATGGAAATAGGGGTGAAAAAAAAGTAAACAAACAATAAAGAAATCCAGAAGATCAAAATGGAAAAAAAAAAAGAGGGAGAAAGAAAATTTTTCTACTATTGAAATTATATTCCATAAATAATCTAAAAAATTATTGGACTCATTTTCACATGAAGATAAAAATTTTAAAAGTAGAATACTTAGCCCGTTTTGGTGGTGGTGTGATATCTCACAGTAGATATTACCCAACATGGGGACTAAAACAAACTCACTTCAAATTCTAGTTGTTAGCCAAACATATATATCAATCTTTCATTTGGCAGGAGTATATGCCAAATCTAGGAGAACCTTGGAGTTGTAATGCTTAAAATTTCCAATATTCTCATCTGGAATAACCAAAAAGAAACACGTTTTACATTTTTTTCCCCTTCTCATCATCCACATCCAAATCACCTTATTTTTTCCTCCTTTCCTTTCTATTCTTATTACCTCTCCCCATAGTTCTGACTTTACTCCACGGTACTGTTTTGACCTTCCAAGAATATTTTTGAGCATCTACTAAGTATCATTACATTGGACTAATTATTTGAAAGGTTTTTTTGTTTTGTTTTGTTTTTGTTTTTGTTTTGAGACAGAGTCTCACTCTGTCACCCAGGCTGGGGTGCAGTGGCCCGATTTCAACTCACTGCAACCTCTGCCTGCCGGCTTCAAGTGATTCTCCTGCCTCAGCCTCCCGAGTAGCTTGGACTACAGGCATGTGCCACCATGCCCAGCTAATTTTTGTATTTTTTTTTTTTTTAATAGAGATGGGGTTTCACCATGTTGGCCAGGACGGTCCCCATCTCTTGACCTCGTGATTCGCTCGCCTCAGCCTCCCAAAGTGCTGGGATTACAGGCGTGAGCCACTGCACCCGGAAAATTGTAAGCGTTTTTAAGATGCTTTTCAGATCCTGAATTCCAGCAGAAAGGCTGACACCAACTAGTGCTGACATTCATAAAGGAACTGAATCAGTGTGAAAACGCAGTTTCAGGCAGAGCACAGTGGTACACATCTGTAATCCCAGCACTTTGGGAGGCCAAAATTGGAGGATCACTTGAGGCCAAGAGTTCAAGATCAGCCTGGGCAACATAGTGAGACCCTTTCTCTAACAATGACAACAATTTTTTAATTTTACAAAAAAGGGCCAGGTGCGGTGGCTCATGCTTGTAATCCCAGCACTTTGGGAGGCCGAGGCGGATGGATCACTCGAGGTCAGGAGTTTGAGACCAGCCTGGGTAACATGGTGAAACCCCGTCTATAATAAAAATACAAAAATTAGCTGGGCGTGGTGGCCATGGTGCCACACACCTGTAATTCTAGCTACTCAAGAGGCTGAAGCAGAAGAATCGCTTGAACCTGGGAAGCAGAGGTTGCAGTGAACCAAGATGGCGCCACTGCACTCCAGCCTGGACAACAGAGTGAGACTCCTTCTAAAAAAAAAAAAAAAAAAAAATGCAGTTTTTTCATCTCCTGCCCCCTTGCCTTTCCCCACCCTGTAATCCTAGCTACCCAGCAGGGTGAGACAGAGTCTTGCTCTGTCACCCAGGCTGGAGTGCAATGGCGCAATCTTGGTTTACTGCAACCTCTGCCTCCCAGGTTCAAGCAATTCTCCTGCCTCAGCCTGCTGGGTAGCTAGGATTACAGGCACCTGCCACCATGCCCAGCTAATTTTTTTGTTTTTTTTTTTTTTTTAGTAGAGAAGGGGTTTTACCATGTTGGCCAGGCTTGTTTCGAACTCCTGACCTCAAATGATCCTTCTGCCTCAGCCTCCCAGAGTGCTAGGATTACAGGCCTGAACTACCACGCCTGTCCCACCCAACACTCTTGGGCCAATCAACGATCCCCACTCCTTGATCCACTCCAAATCCCTTAAAATCCTTACCTCGAACTTCTCAGGGAGGCAGATTTGAGGTTTCCCTCCATCTCCTTGTTGGGCTGTCCATGATTAAACCTCTTCCTCTGCTGCAATCTGATGTTTCAGTGTATTGATTTGCCATGCATTGGGTAATGACTCTGATATGGTTACATTCTTCCTGATAAGCAAACTAGTAGGAAAGGCAGTTCTATATATAAATATATCTTTTTTTACAGTGAGATAAATGTAAATTACGTGTTATGAAGTTGTTGTTGTTGTTTTCTTTGAGACAGAGTCTCACTTTGTTGTTCAGGCTGGAATGCAGGGAGAGTGATCATGGCTCACTACAACCTTGACCTACTGGGCTCGAGGGATCCTTCCACCTCAGCCTCCTGAGTAGCTGAGACATGCCCAATTAATTAATTTAGTTTTTGTAGAGATGGGGTCTCCCTGTGTGGCTCAGGCTGGTCTCAAACTCCTGGGCTCAAGGGATCCTCCAATCTAGGCCTCCCAAAGCACTGGGATTACAAGTGTGAGCCACTTGAAGTATCTTATAGTAAAAAACAGGAAATCATTGATTTTTTCCCCCTGGACTATGAAAAATGAGTAGAAATCTGTCGTGTAGACAAGATGAAGAGCATTCTAGGTGCAGAGAAGAACTGGAGACAGCGCGGCTACTGCTACTTTATTATCTGCACAGGAAGCCCCTTCTCTGACCTTTGACCTCCACATTCTTCAGTTAGAACCTACACGATAGACAACACTCTCTTTTAATATTCATTTCTCAGTACCTATGCTTAACCTTTAGTTTGCTAAAAATAAATAAAATTATTGTTCATCCTAAGAGGTGAAAATGGGGGAGAAAAAATGTGTAAAGCAGTGGTCCCCAACCTTTTTGGCATCAAGGACCAGTTTAGTGGAGGACAATGTTTCCACAGCCTGTAGAGGGCTGGGGTGGGGTATGGTTCTGGGATGAAACTGTTCCACCTCAGATCATCAGGCATTAGATTCGCATAAGGAGCCTGCAACCTAGATCCCTTGCATGCGCAGTTTACAATTGAGTTGGCACTTCTGTGAGAATCTAATGCCCCGAATGACCTGACAGGAGGCAGAGCTCAAGCAGTAATGCTTGACCGCCACTCATCTCCTGCTGTGTAACAGGCCATGGACCAGCACCATTCCGCCACCCAAGGTTGGGGACGCCTGGTATAAAAGGTGCAAACACTTCCTGATATCACAGGTAGAGAGAATTCTGAGAGTTACAATCCATTCAGAGTCAGCAATTGAGCTTGGTACGTAAGAAACAAACACAATTAAGATATAATTTTTCTCTTTCCCACCAAAGAGCTCATGATCCAATAGATGACAGAGTGAAATAAAAAGAAGACTGAAATAACATATCAAGTACCTAGCACAACAGATGAAGCTCACAGGAGTGTGTCTGATTCAAATTGTTGGATATGAAGTTCCCACCGTAACCTGAAGGTTAAACAAGTGATCACCAGTGGAAGAAATGGAGGCAAACGAAGAGAAGAAAAGGAGAAAACAAAAAGTTCTGTCCCTCTGGAGAACCCTGACTAATACAGATTTTTGTACCAGGAGTGGTTCTAGAGGAACAGAATATTGGGGATGGAGTTCTTTCACTGGTTTTGGGGTTTCTGGAGTTGGCTGCTTAATATGATTCAGCCCAAAAATGCTAAGGACTGTACTTCTAATAGTATGGAGAACACTGATAGTCCTTGGCATGAACTGTTTAGAGAGTTATGCAAAATAAATACATTTGACACTCCTGATTCACCACTCCTCAGAAGCAAGTTTAGTGATTTTATACATAATACCTTTGATCATATGTGGAGAACCAAGGAACATAATGAGGCTGGTTGGTTGCTTCTAAGTTCAGTGGACAAAGTGATGAAAGAAAATGACAAACTCAGGGATTCTATCTCCCAGCTTCAGAAGAAGATACTAAGCCCCAAATCTGCTAAGATTGCCCTGAGTGAGAGTCTTATCTCCTGTAGAGAAAGAGCTGACATTGTGGAAAAACAGACACAAGCTCTTACCATGCAAGTGGCTGACCTGCAATGAAAGATGCATGCGTAGCCTCACCAGCTGTCTGTTATTAAAGTGACAGCATTGACTGGAAAAGAATGGGACCCTGAAATTGGGGATGTGTAAGAAGACCATGATGAAGCTGGGGGCGCTGAGTTTGTAAACTCTGATGAACCTATTTTGCCAGAAAAAACAGTTTCCCCAGCCCCAGTAGTGGCAACATCCCCTCCCCGACCCATGCTGCCATCAGCCTTTCCACCTTTTTCTGAGGAGATAAACCCTAAGCTGCCTGAGGCAATAGTGATGGCCTCACCTGAAGCAGTTGCCAGGCAAAATAATGTTGATTCTCCTCAGGAGAACCCCCAACACACCTGTTTGCTTCTAGACCTATAACTAGACTAAAGTCCTGGTAGGACCCTGGAGGTGAGGTTGAGAGTGTGACCCATGAGGAGGTGCACTACACTTGAAAAGAACTGTTTGAGTTCTCTAATTTATATAAACAGAAATCTGGAGAACAGGCATGGGAATGGATATTTAAAGGTATAAGATGATGGTGGAAAGAACATAGAGTTGGATCAGGTGGAATTTATTGACTTGGGCCCACTAAGTAGGGACTCTGCATTTAATGCTGCAGCTCAGGGAGTTAAAAAAAAAAAGGTTCCAATAGTTTATCTGCTTGGTTAGCTGAAATATGGATTCAAATATGGCCCACTGTGAGCAAGCTGGAAATGTCTAATCTCCCTTGATTTAATGTAGAGGAAAGGATCCAAAGGCATACGGAGATTGGGAGGTTGGAGTGAATTAGTCACTTTAGACCTACTCATCCCAGCTGGGAAGGTCCAGAAGATATACTTGACCTTGCTTGACCATGCTTTGCAAAACAGATTTGTGAGGGCAGCACCTGCATCTTTCAAGAGCCCTGTAATAGCTCTTCTCTGTATGTCAGATCTAACAGTGGGAACCACAGTCACTCAACTGCAAAACTTAAATACAATGGGAATAATTGGATCCTGAGGTGGCAGGGGCCAAGTGGCAGCACTCAACTGTCAAAGGCAAGGTGGATATAGCTACCATAATGGACAGCAGAGTCAAACCAGCAATCAGAATAGTCTGACTCGTGTAGAGCTCTGGCACTGGCTAATTAATCACAGTGTTCCTAGAAGTGAAATTGATAGGAAGCCTATGCATTCCTACTTAATTTATACAAGCAGAAAACTTCTAAGTCGAATGGACAAAAGGTTAATTTGAATTATAAAAACTAGAATCATGGCCCCTCAATCAATTTCCAGACTTGAGCCAGTTTACAGACCCAGAACCTTTTGAATGAAAGTCCCCTTGAGGAAGGACCCCATTACATTACTGACAGTTTCTGCAGTGAATCTTTCTCCCATCCTTCCCCAAGAAGACCCCCTGCCTTTTACCAGGGCAACTGTGCATTGGGGAAAGGAAAATGATCAGACATTTCGGGGGTTACTGGACACTGGCTCTGAGCTGATGTTGATTCCAGGGGACCCAAAACGTCATTGTGGTCCTCCAGTTAAAGTAGGGGCATATGAAGACCAGGTAATTAATGGAGTTTTAGCTCAGATCCGACTTACAGTGGGTCCCTGGACTCATCTTATGGTCATTTCCCCAGTGCCAAATGCATAATTGGCATAGACACACTTACCAGCTGGCAGAACCCTCACATTGGCTCCATGACTGGTAGGGTGAGGGCTACTATGGTGGGAAAGACCAAATGGAAGCCATTAGAGCGCCTCTATCTAGAAAAATAGTAAATCTAAAACACCGAATCATCAAAGGAAAGGTGAGTGTAACAATCCTGATAAACTGAGGAGTCAAAGCAGCAATCAGAATAGTCTGACTCTCATAGACCTATGGCATTGGCTAGTTGATCGTGGTGTTCTCAGAAGTGAAATAGATAGGAAGGACACTAAATTCTTTTTTTTTTCTAGCAGAATGATGTTTTTATTTTACCATCATGCATCAAAGGGAAGATAAATATGCCAATGGTGCACTTCTAATTTGTCAGAGCAATTTCACAATATTTATGCAATTTAGGAATGAGACACATCAGTCATTAAGTTGTTACTAGGGCAAATTATCAAGTAAGACAATCAACTACTTGATCTGTATAAACAGAGAACTACCAGATCAAGTGAACAAAAGTCTAACTTGATAAAAACAGAGAGTCATGTCTTCTCAGTTCCCAGACTGCCACAGTTTGCATGGTTACTACGGGACTGAAAGAAGGAGGATGAACACAGAAATGAAAACTTAAAACAAAAGAAACTGTTGTAAAGAAGGGATCCAGGGAAGAAGAAGAGAGCTCCTTGCTTCTAGTGAGCAAAGGCAGCCCTGAGCTTCTACAGCCCTTCGTATTTATTGGGTAGAAAGAGCACGGAGAAGGAGGTAACAATTGGTCAGCTGCTTGATGAGTCACAGGTTCACATTATTGCTAACAGGCTTCAGATGTGCCGAATCACAAGAAACGCTGCGCTTGGGTGTGACTGCCCTCAGCATTCCTTCTGGGTGGCAGACACAGCTGTCAGCTTGCCAACATTCTGCATTTATGAGAAAAGTTTGCTGTTTGCTCATATAGCCTCCAGTGGTATACTGAGTTGATCACGACCCTCACTCTTTCAGCCTGCAACACCAGACTTGAGCCAGTTTATAGACTCAGAACCCTTTGAATGGAGTGGCAGTGGGGTCTTCTTGAGGAAGGACCTGGGACGCTATCAAAAATTTATCCTATTAATCTTTTTCCCAGCCTTTCTCAAAGGGATCTACCATCTTTTACCAGAGTAACTGAGCACTGGGAGCAAGGAAATAATCAGCCTCTTTAGGGGCTATAGTTCTGAGCTGACATTGATTCCAGGAGACCCCAACATCACTGTGGTACTCCAGTCAGAGTAGGGGCTTATAGAAGTCAGTTGACTAATGAAGTTTTAGCTCAGGTCTGACTCACAGTGGGTCCAGTAAGTCCCTGAAGCCATCCTGTGGTTATTTCCCCAGTTTCAGAAAGCATAATTGGAATAGACATACTTAGCATCTGGCAGAATCCTCACATTAGTTCCCTGACCTATGGAATGAGGGCTATTAAAGTGGGAAAGAACAATTCGAAGGCATTAGAACTACCTTTACCTAGGAAAATAGTAAATCAAAAGCAATACTACATTTCTGAAGGGATTGTAGAGATTAGTGCCACCATCAAGGACTTAAAAGATGCAGGGGTGATATTTTTGCTTTCCCACATCAGAGCTCCCTCCAGGTTCTCAGGCCTTCAGAATCTGGGACTCCAGAGGAGTTTCCCTTCTCCCTGGCCCACTGCTTCCTCAGGCTTTGGGACGCAGACCTAAATCACACCACTGTTTTTCCTGATTCTTTAGCTTGCAGATAGCATATTGTGAGATTTCTCGCCTCCACAATCCTGTGAACCAATTTTCATAATTCCTCTTATTTACCTTTATATATCCTAGTGGTTCTGTTTCTCTGGAGAACCCTGACTAACACAGAATGTGTGCATCACTACATGTGTGAAAAGCTGAGGACAGAACTGTGGGGGAATATCCATATTTAAGGAACAGGAGGAAGATTCTACGAGACCAAATGAAATCCAGGAAAGACTGGATAAAAGCACAGCCACCTGGAATCATGTATTTCAGACACCAGCATCAAGATGAATGTGTTTTTCCAAACAAGGCAGTTTGTTTACTTTTTGATGAAGTTAGGAAGAAATACATACCCAGCCACTTATGTCTGATGTTTCACTGCTGGGGGAAAATTAGCATTTCTTGTTTCCTAGTCAGGTTTTCGTAAAGTAGACAGTGGAGCTCTACACAGAACACATTTAGGTTGCACAGGTGGAGTTCAACAACTTCACTGCCAACCTTGTAGATATCAAAGCTAAGGTACCTGGGAGCACTTTCTGCACATTGATGAACCCCGGTGACAGCTACACGAACCACAGAGGTTAAAACCCCATTTTTCCACCTCCTTGCTCAGTCCCCAAAGAGCTGAAAAATAGTTTTTAAATCGAGGAGCCAAGGGAGGGAGGAAGCTTCATTGAAGCTGTTGTACAGCCTGGCTGTGAGGCCTCCTGACTGAGGAGAAATGAGTTTGCTGGATGAGTTCAATTTGGGTCTTGCTGGGTTTCTTCCCTTCTCTGAAATCTGCTAAATATCCCCCCTTGATCAAAGGAATCTTTATGGGCTCACCACGGAAAATTTATCCATTTTAGCTTTTTACTTTAAAGATAAGGGAAAAATGCATTATAGTGTAATGTCTGAAATCGCAATTGGAAGAAAACATGCTCCAGGTGAGGCTCGAACTCACAACCTCGGCATCACCCGCACATATACTGTTGTATAAGTACCGCGCGCTAACCGATTGCGCCACTGGAGCATGCTTTCCTTCGCTTGGCCATGCGCACTCTACAGAGCCATGAGCTACTGAAGCGCTCGACCCCGGCCTCGCGCCGGAGCGGGAGCGCGCTGAGCTGCAGGGGATCCTCCCTTCGCAGTCCCTCGCTTCTTGCATAAAACACAATTTGATCAAGATATCTCCATCTCTCATGGAAGATGAATGTGATCCTCCCCCTATGCCATCAGGAGCCAAAATTTCCCGGGAATATGCGGGTGCTCTTTTCAGAAAGCCCGAGAAAAGCCGAGGAGAAAAAGGAGAGACTCCGGCTTCTCCTTGCCATCGTTCTAGCAAGAACACGGTTTTTGTAGAAGACGCGAGCTATTTGGCTTCTTCGTAGCTTCACCTAGCACCACCCCGCTGGCCTGTGTATGCTTTCAGACCCAGGACGCGAAGAAGCGGAGCCCGCCGCCTGCCTCTCCCTCTGCGCGTCTCCCGACACCCGCAGCGCTCCTGGCGGCCCTCCCAGCCTCGCCTGCAGCGCGCCTGCATTCGCAGTCCAGCATCTCTGGGCTGTCTATAGGGATTCCCCAAAACTCTCCCAGAGCCTGCCTGAAAATTGCATTCGAATTCACAGAGCCAGCTGGTCAGGCACCTCTTCAGGGAAAACTGGCACAGCAACCACTCTTTATTTGTGCAGCAGGTTACAGAGGTCAAGGCGGTGTGCACCCCCAGGGCTCCTCCCTCTGTCTTGATCTTCTTTTCCAGTTCATTGCAGAAAGTTTGGCTCTGTGACATATACCCGCTCAGTAACCTCATCTCTGGGGCCTCAATTTTAAGGCCAATTTTGTTTGTTGCTTGATTGTTTGATTTTGGTCTGGGGGAAAAGGCAGCTGTCAAAGTACACATACACACAAGATATGAAGTCTGTTGGCTTTTATAGAATAATTTCTGTCAACCAGAAGAATTGTGTAAAAGGAATAGCTTGCCTATTCCTGACCACGGAACACTTAACAAATAGGACTGAGAGTAACAGACAGCGACTAAGTTTCTCCATACTTTAAAAAAAAAGGAGATGCTTCCATATCTTGATGTCTATTACATAGCTGTTTGAGATCATTTCATGTGTTTAAAATAACACCTTAAGGTTATTTTGCACAGGCTCCTTGGTAGATGACCACCTCACCAGAGAAGCTCCTACATTCTCACTACACAGTCCCAGAAGGAGCAACAAGGCTCTGCCTGAACCTCTAGAGATTGCTCCATCTAAATAACAGTAGCTCATAACAGTAGAGCTTACCATAGTGCTACGGTTTGAGTGTTTGTGCTACTCCAAAATTATATTGAAACTTAACCTCCATTGTGATATTAAGAGGTGGGGCCTTTTGGGAAGTGATTAAGTCCTGAGGGTTCTGGCCTCCTGAATGGGATTACTGCCTATGTAAAAGAGGCTTCAGAGGGCTGCCTGGCCCTCCCATATCTTCTGCCCTGTGAGGATGCAGCAAAAGGCATCACCTTTGAAGCAGAGAGAGCATCCCTCACCAGATACCGTATCTACTGGAGCCTCGATCTTGGACTTCCCTGTCTCCAGAACTATAAAAAAAAAAATTATATTCTTTACAAATTATCCAGTCAAAGGTACTTTGTTAATATAGCCCTCAAGTACTAAGACATATGGGTCAGGCACTGTTCTAAGTGAGTTCTATAAACCTCATAACAATACTAATGATTTTATGTTCCAAAACCAGATCTAGATATGAAGAGCCAGCATTTGGGGAATTATTGTTCTTAAGGGATGAAAACTTATAAGACTCACAGTATGTCACTGGATATTAAACAACTCTTATCAGGAGGCAGGTCAATGACATAATATAGGATTTATAAGCATAAAATTATGATCGGAGAAAAAGGTGGATGGAAAGCTGAATGTTTTGAATTGTTGATGTTAAAAAAGTGACTGTCTTCAGTTCTCTACCCACTGTGCCATAGAAAACTGACCTGTTATGATCTACACCAATAGACGCCCCGGGCCTCTGGCTTCAAGTTGAATTTTTTTTTTTTTGAGACGGAGTCTCGCTCCATTGTCCAGGCTGGAGTGCAGTGGCAATCTCAGCTCACTGTAACCTCTGCCTCCCAGGTTCAAGCGATTCTTCTGCCTCAACCTCCCAAGTAGCTGGGACTACAGGCACTTGCCACTATGCCCGGCTAATTTTTGTATTTTTAGCACAGACTGTGTTTCACTATGTTGACCAGGCTGGTCTCAAACTCCTGACCTTGTGATCCGCCCGCCTCGGCCTCCCAAAGTGCTGGGATTATAGGTGTGAGCCAACACACCCAGCCTCAAGTTGAATTTCATTAGTGGGAACACTAGCATAAGATCAGAATGAGATTGGAGAAAGAGGCTAGAGTATTTATCTGAATCTCTTTCTGTGGGTCAACTCTGGCTAGTTCATCAAAGTGGACCTTTCCTCCAAATTTCAGTAATGGCTTTTTCCTCTCTCCTTCAGGTCTAGGGGTGTAGACCACTCTACTATCAGTAACCCTAGAGTACTGCCCTCTTCTTTGTCCTTCCCCCAGCCTGCCCACACCTTTACTAGACGCCTTTATTAAACAGTCCCTTTATTAAATCCTTCTAAAATTATTGCAATTAGAATAAGTCACCTGTATTCTCTTGAGATCCTGACTGATAGAAATCTCGATACTATTGGTAATGTCATTATGAGTGATTAGAAGTAGTTTGGGGAGGCCAAGGAGGGGGTGGCTCACGCCTGTAATCCCAGCACTTTGGGAGGCCGAGGTGGGCGGATCACCTGAGGTCGGGAGTTCAAGACCAGCCTGACCAACATGGAGAAACCCCGTCTCTACTAAAACTACAAAATTAGCTGGGCGTGGTGGCGCGTGCCTACAATCCCAGCTACTCGGGAGGCTGAAGCAGGAGAATCGCTTGAACCTGGAAGGCAGAGATTGCGGTGAGCCGAGATCATGCCATTGCACTCCAGCCTGGGCAACAAAAGCCAAACTCCATCTCAAAAAAAAAAAAAAGTAGTTTTGGGAGTAATAGTTAATATTATGTTTTGGCCCGTTTTGGGAGGCTGGGCAGGGTGGCTCAGCCTGTAATCCCAACACTTTAGGAGGCCGAGGCAGGAGGATTGTTTGAGGCCAGGAGTTCAAGACTAGCCTGGTATGGCCCCATCTCTGCAAAAAAAAAAAAAAGTTTTAATTAGCCGGGTGTGGTGGCAGTCACCTGTGCTCCTAGCTACTCAGGAGACTAAGGTGGGAGGATCACATGAGCCTGGGAGGTTGAGGCTGTAGTGCGCTGTAATTGTGCCACTGCGCTCCAGCCTTCCAGCCTGGGCCATAGAATAAGATCTTGTCAAAAAATATGTATATTTATGTTTTAAGTAGGGGAAAAAAAAACATGAAGATAAACATGCTATTTTTGCAATAGTTATACAAATATAGAAAAATTACAAAGTCTTTAAACTACTTTTCAAGGAGATAAAGATCTGGTAGCAACTGACATGTCCTATTTAAACTCATCTCAAACAGCAATCGTAGGTAATATACTCAAATTCCCTCTCAAAAATACTATTCTCTGTGCAACAAAGGCAGGGAATTTTTTTAAAAAAGATGATTCTCAAGGGTCCAAGACTCAATGCTCTAATCATTTTGTTCCAGAATCAGACATGGCGGTGCCTCCTTTGCCATTTGAGAAAAGTGATAAGCCTTTTTACGACCTGAGAAAAATGCTGTTTACCTTTTGGTGTATTCCTCATCACAAATATTTAAGGCTATATTAATAAAGTGAAAATGTTCAAATAGTATTTTAAACATTTCAGGGTGAACAAAGGTGTTTTTGTTTTTGTTTTTTGTTTTTCACACTCTGTCGCCCAGGCTGGAGTACAATGGCGCGATCTTGGCTTACTGCAACTTCCGCCTCCCAGGTTCAAGCAATTCTCCTGCCTCAGCCTTTTGAATAGCTGGGATTACAGGCACTGGCCACTACACCTGGCTAATTTTTGTATTTCTAGTAGAGATGGGGTTTCACCGTGTTGGTCAGGCTGGTGTCGAACTCCCGACTTCAGGTGATCCACCCATCTCGGCTTCCCAAAGTGCTGGGATTATAGGCATGAGCCACCGCGCCCAGCCCAAATTGGAGGATATCAGTGCTTGTTTTCAGTTTTTTGTCTAATGGATTTTTAAATGCATTCATTTATAGAATCAATGTATCACCTGAGAACCTTGAAATATATGTCAATTCTTCAGAACTTTTTTTTTTTGAGACAGTGTCTTGCTCTGTCACCCAGGCTGGAGTGCAGTGGCGCCATCTCGGCTCACTGCAACTTCCGCCTCCGGGGTTCAAGCGATTCTCTTGCCTCAGCCTCCCAAGTAGCTGGGACTACAGGCGTGTGCCACCACACCCGGCTAATTTTTGTATTTTTAATAGTGATGGGGTTTCACTGTGTTAGCCAGGCTAGTCTCGATCTCCTGACCTCGTGATCTGCCTGCCTCGGCTTCCCAAAGTGCTGGGATTGAAGGCATGAGCCACTGCAGCCGGCCAATTCTCAGAATTTTTATTCTAGATTGTTGCCCTTAATAGTTCATTCTTTGGGTGATTCTTTCAAATTTTGTGTATGTGTTGGGGATTAGAAAAGGATACCCCAAAGTGTGGTGCTTGGGCATGCTGAGTTCTTAGACTTAAAGAAAACTGGAAGGCTTAGAAGCTGCCTCAAAATTAAGGTCTCTCTGGCCTTCCCTTGTTTCTCCCCTCCAAGAGCAAGTGCAGGGAGGGGCTGTCTCTGAAGTTGCCCATACATGACTGAAGGAAGTTCTTCCAAAAGGAATGCAATTGTCTTGAAATTTTTTCCTAGGAATCTCATCAAACAACCAGAGAAAATTAATCACTGACAGAAGAGGAGATTAAAAGTCACCATGGCCAGGCACGGTGGCTCACCCCTGTAATCTCAGCACTTTGGGAGGCTGAGGCAGGTGGATCACCTGAGGTCAGGAGTTCGAGACCAGCCTGGCCAACATGGTGAAACCCTGTCTCTACAAAAAACACAAAAAATTAGTGGGGCATGGTGGCGCATGCCTGTAATCCCAGCTACTTTGGAGGCTGAGGCAGGAGAATTGCTTGAACCTAGGAGGCAGAGGTTACAGTGAGCTGAGATTGCGCCATTGCACTCCAGCCTGGGCAACAAGAGTGAAACTCTGTCTCAAAAAAATGAAAAATAAAAAATAAAAAAATTCTCCAATTTGGTGCGTGGAATGAAAATAAATCTCAGGACCCCAGAACCACTAAGACAAAGGGAAAAATCAAGCTGGGAAATGCATCAGGCAAACCTGCCTCCTATTTTAATCCCAAATAAGATAGCTACAAAGATGAAAAAGCTACATACCTCCCTCACAGTTTTCCCACAGAGAAATTCCTTGTGGGCCTCAAGATATTTATCCTAAAACAGTTCTGTTGAATTTTATCCTGGCAATGTAAATTGATAGCTTATCTTCACAGATGTGGGACAGAAAGTCATCCCTCTGCTCACCTGAGACAAATGCATATCTGATTGCTTCCTCTGCCCTACTGTTTATATAAAAATGCAGTTTCCCTGAGTGAGACTAAGGCATAAATGACAATTTGCTGCCCCCACGTAAATTGTGTACTCAGTGAATTGAGTCCTTGATCAAGGACTCAGAAGAATGCAACTGTTTGTCTCTTATCTACCTATGACCTGGAATCCCCCTCCCCTCAACTCCTTCAAGTTGTCCCTTTCCAGACCAAACCAATGTACATCTTACACATATTGATTGATGTCTCATGTCTCCCTAAAATGTATAAAAGCAAGCTGTACCCTGACCACTTTGGGCACATGTCATCAGGACCTCCTGAGGCTGTGTCACAGGCATTTTCTGAACCTTGGCAAAATAAGCTTTGTAAATTGATTGAGACCTGTCTCAGATATTTCAGGTTCACAGGCGGTATGTAGATTGTGTAGGGCAGGGGGTGAGGGGGTAGGGGGAGGAGTGGAGGAATGTAGACCAGGAAAAAGTTGCACAATATCCCTCTATACTAGAAACCCCTCTCCCGTTACACTAAAAAGGGGTACTTGTCACAAGATAGAGCTGTCAAACTTCACTATTTTGGCATCTCCTCTCTGTAGGACACAGTTAGGAGAGTCTTTGGGAGTGATTTTGGAGACTACCCAGGATGAGTGATCTCCAAGAAATAATCAAGGCTTGGCAAGACACAAATAAAAAAATAAAATAATGTGGAAATAGGGGTCTGTTGCCATAAAGATGCCCAGAAAGTCACACTAAAGCTCCCTCTCATCCCTGTGGAGTAATTATCATCATATATAAAGCCAAGTATTAGTCACGATTCTCCGAGAAACCAGACGAATAGCAGATAGATAGACAGGTAGATAGATAGATAGATGCTAGATATATGAGAGTAGATTTATTCTGAAAATTAGCTTGTGAGGTTACAAAGGCCAAGAAGTCCCATGATCTGCTGTCTGCAAGCTGGAGAGCCTGTAAAGCCAGTGGTGTAATTCAGTCTGAGTCCAATGTCCTAGGACAAGAAGGGAGGCTCTAGTATAATCCTACAGTCTGAAGATCCCAAAGCCAGGAGCTCCAATGACAGGAGAACATGCATGTCCCAACTCAAGAAGACAGAGCATTATCCCTTCCTTCACCTTTTTGTTCTTTTCAGGCCTTTAATGGATTGAATGATGTTCATGCACACTGGTGAGGGTGGATCTGCTTTACTCAGTCTGCTGTTTGAAATGCTAATCTCTTTCAGAAACACTCTCACAGACATCCAGAAATGATGTTTTATCAGCTTTTTTGGGTATTTCTTACCCCAATCAAGTTAACACACATAATTTGCCATCACAGACCATAAGAACACTAAATCCACTACATCTTTCTTTCTCCAGAAGGAAGGTGAGGCTGGTGATCAGAAAAGATAGCATTAGTGGAAGGATATGGTCCTAAGGCTAATTATTTCTGACAACATCGTGTTAGAGTAGGCACTAGGCACACATGAGCATGGCATGTCTGCCTAGCTACCCCAATCCCCTGCCCCAAGAATGTCAGGTCACCAGCAGGTGATGATCAGGCAGTTGTTAAACTGTCTCTCTAGAATAATAATTGGTTTGCCGGGCGCTGTGGCTCATGCCTGTAATCCCAGCACTTTGGGAGGCCGAGGCGGGCGGATCACCAGGTCAGGAGATCGAGACCATCCTGGCTAACACGGTGAAACCCCGTCTCTACTAAAAATCCAAAAACAAAATTAGCAGGGTGTGGTGGCCGGCGCCTGTAGTCCCTGCTACTCCGGAGGCGAGGCAAGAGAATGGCCTGAACCCGGGAGGCGGAGCTTGCAGTGAGCCGAGATCACGCCATTGCACTCCAGCCTGGGCGACAGAGCGAGACTCTGTCTCAAATAAATAAATAAATAAATAAATAAATAAATAAAATAATTGGTCATAGCCAGCACCAGGGAAAGGCACTCTCCCAGTAGAGGCAGTCTCCCAACAGATAGAAAACATTTGGTGTTGGTGATAGCAGCTTCCCAGTAAGATCTCGGGAGCTGGGCGAGGGGGTCAAGCATGTGCACTAAGAGGCAAAATGGTGGCATTTAACCAGTGTATGACTTTCCTCTAGGAACACTAGAAACACTACACTGGTAAGGGAAAACACCTTGAATGAGCATGTGCACAACTTCAGTAAACATACAGTGCATGTGGCCCCTCCTAAGGGCTGGCAGGCCACTGAGCATGCAGATAGCCCACCTTAAGGGAAAAATCAAAAGAGGAGAAACAGAAACCCCAGAACCATGCCAATGTATAAAACCCCAAGTCAAGGGCCAAAGAGCACACGGATCTCTCAAGTTGCACACTTGGCCTTCTTCCAAGCTCTAAAACTTGTCTTGGTCTCTTACTCTGCCTTATGCCCCTCAGACAAATTATTTCCTGCTTGGAGGCAATAACTGAGTTGCTGCAGACCCGTATGGAATCGCCACTCCAAACACTCAAACCAACAATTTCACCTAAGCTAGAAGAACAATTTAAAACTGGCAAATTAGAGTTCCTCCGGTATGACAGTCACTTTGAAATGGCTAAACCAGCCCTACTAGAAGTAAATAAGGAATTCACTAAAGGTTATAAAGTAGTTCATAGAACACCTGAGTAAGCCAGAACACCAGGCTTGTAGATTATACAGTTAGAAACAACACCCAAAATCACACTACAGAACTGCTCACACTGTTGCCACTACAACGCAATAGTTCATGGCTTTTCTAGGAAAATGAACATATTGGCTACTACCACCACCAGAATGGATGCCTTGTACCATCTGCTTCTTTATGTCCACAATTTCATTTCTTTTCTTTCTTCCTTCCTTTCTTTCCTTTCCTTCCTTCTTTTGTTTCCTTCCTTCTTTCTTTTCTTTTTTTTTTTTTTTTTAGATGGAGTCTCACTCTGTTGCCCAGGCTGGAGGCACAGTCTCAGCTCACCTCCACCTCCCAGGTTCAAGAGATTCTTCTGTCTCAGCCTCCCGAGTAGCTGGGACTACAGGCGTGAGCCACTACACCCAGCTAATTTTGTATTTTTAGTAGAGATGGGGTTTCACTATGTTGGCCAGGCTGGTCTCAAATTCCAAACCTCAGGTGATCCACCTGCCTTGGTGGCTGGGATTACAGGCGTGAGCCACTGCATCTGGCCTATGTCCACAATTTCTGAATCAAAGCCTGATGTGGATGAACTTGGTTGGTGAATTCTTTGTCATATGCTTATGCTCTGGATGCAAAGAAAAGGAGTTCAAAGACAAATGAAGGGGACTTTGTGCTGTGGCTCACGCCTGTAATCCCAACACTTTGGGAGGCTGAGGAAGAAGGATTACTTGAGGACAGGAGTTTGGGATAAGCGTGGGCATCCTACTGAGACCCCATCTCTACAAAAAATTTTTTAAATTACCCAGGTGTGGTGTCATGCACCTATAGTTTCAGCTACTGGGGAAGCTGAGGTGAGAGGATGGCTTGAGTCCAGGAGTTCGAGGCTCCAGTGAGCTATCATCACACCATTGCACTCCAGCCTGGGTGACAGGGAAACCTTGTCTCAAGAAAAGAAAAAAAAAAAAGACAAGAGAAGGGGATCAAAATATGGCACCTCAAAATATGCTACTATAGCATAAGAATTATTTTTAGCTGAAGGCAACTGAGTGAAACACCAGATGCCAGAAATGTTCTCTACCTTCCCGCTTTCTGTCTAAGAGCAGAGCATAAATTTACTTTTGTGAAGGTCTTCCCTCTCCCCTCTCACATACTGGGAAGACGAGACAACTCTTATCATTGGAAATGCATCATCTACAATCTGCTTAAACAAACCTTACTTCCATTAACATCTTCCCCCCATCTGTATATTTACCTTACCTTACCTAAAAGCCTAAATGCTTTCCATTTGTCTTGTCAGTTCTCCAGAATTTATCACCTTTTGTTAAATAGTGCATAAGTTCTCAAGCCTAAACACTTCTTTGGGTTTTTACTTTCTTTTCTGTGAGACCCCTGTGTACACATTAAAATTAAAATATTAGCATCAAACAAAGTTTGTATGCCTTTTCTCCTGTTATTGTTTTTTGTCAGTTTAATTTCCAAGACTCCACTCACTAAACCTAAGAAAGTCAAGGAAAAAGTTTTATTTCCCCCTATAGAAGATAACAGAATTGCGTGAAAGTAGAGATTGAAGAGCAAAGAAAAGAGTGTGCTATAACAATAACAGAATCAACAAATTAGAAACAGCAAGTAAAGGAGTTTGTGGTCCTTCCCCAAAAAACTGAGTGACAAGAAAAGATTAGTGAAAATTTCAAATAATTCAAAGGAAAAAGACAAACATATAAAAATAGTTGTAAATTTTATTGAAAGATAATGGAGAACTAAACAAAATCAGGTAACTTGTGTCTGAAGTTGAGAATAACTTCAGTGGAAAAGGAAATAAAACTTCAATAGAAATATTTGTAAATATTTATACAGAAAGCCATAGGCCGGGCAGGGTGGCTCACACTTGTAATCCCAGCACTTTGGGAGGCCGAGGTGGGCTGATCTCTTGAGGCCAGGAGTTTGAGACCAGCCTGGCCAACATAGTGAAGCCCCATCTCTACTAAAAATACACAAATTAGTGGAGCGTGGTGGCAGGCACCTGTAATCCCAGCTACTCGGGAGGCTGAGGCAAGATAATTGCTTGAACCTGGGAGGCGGAAGTTGTGGTGAGCCGAGGTTGTGCCGCTGCACTCCAGCCTGGGCAATAGAGCCAGATTCTTCAAATTTGTGTACCATCCGTTTAGGCCCTTACAGTTTAATTATAGAAACTCAGTGGCACTCCTCGCTACTAGAATTTTAAATTGTTTCTCTCTTTCACAGTTCAATCCTAGAAAAATCATTGCAACAAGGTTCTCTTTTTCTTTCTTTCTTTCTTTTTCTTTTTTTTTTTTTTTTTTCTTTCTTTTTTTTTTTTTTTTTTTTGATGATTTCATTTTCACAGTCCTAGAAACGTATCTTTCAGTCATAAAAGGTACACTTTAGAAATAACCGTTGCCGGCCGGGCGCGGCGGCTTATCCCTGTAATCCCAGCACTTTGGGAGGCCGAGGCGGGCGGATCACCTGAGCTCAGGAGTTCGAGACCAGCCTGGCCAACATGTTTAAACCCCGTCTCTACTTAAAATACGAAAAATTAGCTGGGCGTGGTGGTACGCACCTGTAATCCCAGCTACTCGGGAGGCTGAGGCAGGAGAATCTCTTGAAACCAGGAGGCGGAGGTTGCAGTGAGCCGAGATCGCGCCATTGCACTCCAGACTGGGGGACAAGAGCGAGACTTCGTCTCAAAAAAGAAATAGCTGTTGCCTCCCACAGTGGGTAATATTTGCAGAAAAGCATCTGAGAGCTCTAGAGAGAGGAGAGACAGGATTATCACTACAGAGCACAGGCGACCCTACAGGGCAGAAGACAGTGATGTTTACTGAACTGTGTAACGAAATGAAAGATGTAAGGATGACTTCCGGTGGTGAAATCACAGTTCGGATAGGCTGAGGAGAAGGGGGAATGCCTAGAAATCCATGTACAGAACAGCCTCACTCTGTTGCTATGGCCTCCTCTTGTCCAGAAAAGTCCCCACTGGCCCTGGGGCAGCATCAAGTTGGAGCTGCTGCATCTGGACTTAAGTCACAAAAAGCAAAGTGACCCCACAGGGTCAGGGTCGTAAGCAGAGGTCTATGCGAGGCAGGAGGCCTGGGTCAGAGGGAGAGGGCAGGGCCAAGAGCGGGGAGTTACTGGAGGAAGGGGAGAGGCGACGTGGAAACGTCTCCTTCATATCTTGTTCCCCAACTCTCATCTTGGTCTCCAGTACTGTAAGAATTATTCAGTTCCGCACTAACAGTTGTATTCTTCTACCTTTCAATTCTGTAATCAGTGAATTCGGAGCTCCTGTTTAGTCGGGCAAATTCCAGCGTAACTTTTGCGGCTGGGATTCAGCCAGAAGGCGAGCCGTAAGCCATGATTACTCATCATGTATACTTTCAGAGGTTTTGTCACGGTGTCAGGATGGCCGAGTGGTCTAAGGCGCCAGACTCAAGCTTATTGCTTCCTGTGTTCGGGTCTTCTGGTCTCCATATGGAGGCGTGGGTTCGAATCCCACTTCTGACACAGCCTGATATTTTGTTTTTCCCTACCAGATTTGTACCGAAAGTTTCGCCAAGGAATGCCACAATAGTTCAGCCGTTTCTACCTCCAAGATTTCCCGCCCCAACCGACGTTCGCCAGACAGGGTATCGCAAAGAGAGAGGCGTCTCTCCTACATCAAACCAATCGACAAAGGAAAACCCCAGATTTACAGAATCCTGGGATATTTTCAGTGCCATTTGGACGCAGTCCCGCAGCACTGTTGGAGATTCCTTTCTCCTGCAAGAAAGTAAGCAACGGATTTCCATCTATTGGTCTGTGAATCAGCTAACGTAAAAATTAAACAAACAAAAAAAGAGAAGAAGAGAAAAAAGGCACGAGAAAAAGGTCTCCGTTCTCAGACAACCCTTTAGGAATGTTCCTGATTCCTGTATATCTTCTGTCTCTCTGAAAGGGGAATCGGACATTGATCTGACCAGCAACCGTCGTAAACTCACACCGCTGTAGCAACGACGGTAACACCCTGTTCTTTTCCTTAGCGGTTCAACTGATCAGTCATGTGAGGGAAATGACTAAAATCTTCACTGCTTTTCTTCACATGTAAAATAATCTGTTACAAACTTCTACCGAAAGATTTCCTAGGTTACCTCTAAAACCTAAGAGGAAAGGACCCTTAAGATTATGACACTGCTGAAAACACGTTTGGGTCATCAATAACAAAAGAAATAATCATCCTGTTAAAAAGAAACTAAGTTTAAAGCTCCTTCTGAGATTGCTTCTCAGAATTACCTGATTTGGATATCGTTTCTGTCTCTTGTTTTTGAAGATAAAAATTGCATTATATGAAGTTCTACATAGATTGAAATCTTGGGCTTAAAATTAAGGTCTTAGGTTTTTTTGCAATATTAACATTACCTGGGTTTGCCTCCTGTATAACTTTTTAATTATTACCCAGCAATTCCACTTCCAGGAATCTACCTCAGTGAAATTCCAGCTCAGCTCCGTGACCGGCCTTGCCAAGTACAGTTCTTCCAGCATTTTGAGGTAGCAGATTGTTAGAGGCAACCTAGATGTCCATCAGGTATACTGTCTATGGTTTTCATGCTATGCAACAGCCACAAGTGACCAAGCAGATGTACATATAGCAGGATGAGTAGATTTTTCAAACCGTGTTGAGTAAAGGAAAAGAAGTTAGGATTTATTTTTATTTTTATTTTTTGAGATGGAGTCTCGCTCCGTCGCCCAGGCTGGAGTCCAGTGGTGCAATCTCGGCTCACTACAACCTCCACCTCACGGGTTCACACCACTCTCCTGCCTCAGCCTCCGGGGTAGCTGGGACTACAGGCACCCATCATCACCCCAGGCTAATTTTTTGTATTTTTAGTAGAGACAGGTTTCACCGTGTTAGCCAGGATGGTCTCTATCTCCTGACCTCGTGATCCGCCCGCCTTGGCCTCCCAAAGTGCTGGGATTACAGGCGTGAGCCACCACTCCCGGCCAGAAGTTAGGATTTAAATCACACAAATCAACAACATATTTTTCAAGGATAGTTTATTATAATTTTGGCCGGGCGCGGTGGCTCACGACTGTAATCCCAGCACTTTGGGAGGCCAAGGTGGGAGAATCACTTGAGGTCCGGAGTTTGAGACCAGCCTGGCCAATATAGCGAAACCCATCTGTACCAAAAATACAAAAATTAGCTGGGCGCATTGGCACGCACCTGTAATCCCAGCTACTTGGAGGCTGAGGCAGGAGAATCGCTTGAACCTGGGAGGCAGAGGCTGCAGTGAGCCAAGATGGCACCACTGCACTCCAGCATAGGAGACAGAGTAAAACTCCATCTCAAACAACAACAATAATAATAATAACAATAACAATAATAATAATAATAAGCCGGGCGCGGTGGCTCATGCCTGTAGTCCAGCCACTTTGGGAGGCCTAGACGGGCGGATCACTTGAGGTCAAGAGTTCGAGACCAGCCTGGCCAACATGGTGAAACCCTGTCTCTTCTAAAAATACAAAAAAAATCAGCCAGGCATGGTAGCGCGCGCCTGTAGTCTCAGTTACTCGGGAGGCTGAGGCACAAGAATCACTTGAACCCAGGAGGTGGAGGCTGCAATGAGCCGAGATCGCGCCACTGCACTCCAGCCTGGGTGACAGAGTGAGACTCTGTCTCAAAAATAATAATAATTGGCCTGGCGCGGTGGCTCACGCTTATAATCCCAGCACTTTGGGAGGCCGAGGCGGGCGGATCACGAGGTCAGGAGATCAAGACCACGGTGAAACCCCGTCTCTACTAAAAAATATAAAAAAAAATTAGCCGGGCGCGGTGGCGGGCGCCTGTAGTCCCAGCTACTCGGAGAGGCTGAGGCAGGAGAATGGCATGAACCTGGGACGCGGAGCTTGCAGTGAGCCGAGATTGCGCCACTGCACTCCAGCCTGGGCGACAGAGCGAGACTCCGTCTCAAAAAAATAAAAATAAAAAAAAATAAAAATAAATAATAATTTTAAATATTTTAGAAAGGGTGCCTGTATGTTGGGAGAGAGGAAAGGGCTGTATGGTGGGCACGACAAAGAAAAACAACAAAATAGTAAAGGAAAAAGAGAGAGAGAGAAAGATTTCATTGACCAATAACAAAAATGAGCCATGGACCGTTTGATTAATTTACCGCTCCAAACCTGACTCCTCTTCTTCCTCTCTTACCCGCCTCCATGATTAATTCCACTTTTTCACTTTTCTCACCTCTGCACATTCACAAGCACCTACCACCCTTTCTTGCTCTAGGAACTTCTTAAAATGATAAAATTATTAATTATTTTTCTCCATTCTCCACCTTCATCTTTTCCAACCATTCTTTTGAATTGGGACAGCTCATTTTTCTGTTACTGATTTTATTTCTGCTTCAAAGTATTCACAGTGTATTTTGGGCTAGGTGGGGAAACCGGAAAAGTAAAAATAAAAATAATGTATGACTTTTGTTTCTCTCTACAAAGCACCTGCTTAGGACACTGAATACTGAGCTTTGAGGGTCCCTCTACCCAGGAAACTGTTATACGGAGCTAGATAGTAACTTAGGAAGCAGTGTTGTGAGTATTTGCCATTTTCTCTATTGTTTCATTTCCGACTTAACCTGAAAGATAGCAACATAAGGTATTTTGATGATGTTATTTTTAGCATCATTTAGAATAGCACCGGGCAAAATAATAAAAACCGTTGTGAAAACCAGGAGTGTACACCACCCATCCGAAGTCTTTTTTCCTCCTTTGTCGGAGCCCGCGTCTGCTGACTACGAGTTACATAATGAAACTTAAAGAGTAGCAGCACGTGTCAGGATGGCCGAGTGGTCTAAGGCGCCAGACTCAAGTTACTACTTCCCAGGTTTGGGACTTCTGGTCTCCGCATGGAGGCGTGGGTTCGAATCCCACTTCTGACACAACTATTTTGCCCCTTTAATCCTAGGATTGGGGGACTGGGAGAGGTGGTTTACGCCTGTAATCTCAGCACTTTGGGAGGCCGAGACGGGTGGATCACCTGAGGTCAGGAGTTCGAGACCAGCCTGGCCAAAATGGCGAAACCCCGTTTCCACTAAAAATACAAGAATTAGCCGGGAGTAGTGGTGGGTGCTCGCAATCCCAGTCACTTGAGAGGCTGAGGCAGGCGAATCGCCTAAACCCGGGAGGCAGAGGTTGCAGTGAGCCGAGATCGTGCCGTTGCACTTCAGCCTAGGCGACCAAGCAAGACTCCCTTTCAAAAAGCCACGAGGAAAAGAAAAAAACCACTAGGATTAGGGGACTAAGCGGGGAGAATTGTTTGAGCCCAGGAGTTCCACCCCGTCTATACAAAAAATGAGCAGTGCGTGGTGGCGCGCGCCTGTAGTCCCAGCTACCTGGGTAGGGGAATGGCTTGATCACTTGAGCCCAGGAGCGCGAAGCTGCAGTGAGCTGTAGGATCGCGTAACTGCACTCCAGCCAGGGCGACAGTGAGAGATCATGTCTAAAACAAATAAAAACAGGAGAAAAGGGCTTGAGATGTAGATTTTACCAAAACCATTTTGCAACTACCACCTTTCAGGAGCTTTCCCCAATGCTTCCGCCCACATTTTAACTTAACAAGCCTGTGAGTGGGACTTACATATTCCCTGTACAATTATTTTCAGCATCTTAATGGTTTCTGCAAGGGTATGCGATAGGCTGGAGTATTATTGCACAATCATCTGGTTTCCTTCCTCAAGGTCAAACCACAACCACCTCTTC
>NW_026652295.1:26600509-26612185 GCF_009828535.3 Hylobates moloch | reverse complement strand
GGGAGACATACACCCAATATTTACTTTCCATTCTGTTCCACAGTAATGTTTTCTTTTTTTTTTGAGACGGAGTCTCGCTCTGTCGCCCAGGCTGGAGTGCAGTGGCGCGATCTCTGCTCACTGCAAGCTCCGCCTCCCAGGTTCACGCCATTCTCCTGCCTCAGCCTCCGGAGTAGCTGGGACTACAGGCGCCCGCCACCGCGCCCGGCTAATTTTTTGTATTTTTAGTAGAGACGGGGTTTCACCATGGTCTCGATCTCCTGACCTCGTGATCCGCCCGCCTCGGCCTCCCAAAGTGCTGGGATTACAGGCGTGAGCCACCGCGCCCGGCAATGTTTTCAATTACTGCCCCAAATTAGCAGCTTTCAGAAACTTCATTTCCTACAGAAATGAAACAACGAATATACACGCAGAAGACAATTCAAACATACTCGAATGTACTGGCAAACAGCCATTGCAAGACCCTATTTTATATACCCAACGATCCGGGTGAATTGTTTTTTGTTGTTGTTGTTTTTGTTTTTGGTCTTCAAATGGAGAACTTCAAATGTTACCGGGAAGTGCGAAGTCCTCCGTTCTTGTTTTTTGGTTAAAAGAATTTAAGCAAGAGACAAGCAACAACGAAGATACCACCTTAAGGCAGTTTATTGCAAAAACGAAAATACACTGAAAGCTGAGTCAGAGCAGGCTCCTTGAAGATGAGACAGCGCCAACTGGCACTGGGGATACCCCCTTTTTGGGATTCTTTTTTAATTTTATTTTTATTTTATTTATTTATTTATTTATTTGGAGTGCAGTGGCGCGATCTCGGCTCACTGTAACCTCTGCCTGCCAGGCTCAAGCAATTCTCCTGCCTCAGCCTCCCGAATAGCTGGGACTACTGGAAAGCGACACCACACCCGGCTAATTTTTGTATTTTTAATAGAGACGGGGTTTCACCATGTTGGCCAGGCTAGTCTCCAACTCCTGACCTCGTGATCCGCCTGCCTCGGCCTCCCAAGCTGCTGGGATTACAGGCGTGAGCCACCGCACCCGGCCGGGAGTCTTATATGTTTATTCAAAAAGTGACAGGCAGGAGGAGGTGTGACTAGTAAGCATGTTTTGGGTGATCCTCTGGGTGCACATGCGCTGTGGCTATACATGCTAGTACATACATTGCATGTCTCATTAACATCTTAATTCTCCACCCAGGGGTATGTTTTTTACTATTATAAAGAGCAAAAGGTTACTTTTGGAGCAAGCAAAACTGGAGCAAACTATACTCCGCTTGCCTCCCTGGGGTGGAAACTCCCTTGTAGGGTTAGTTCCTGCTTGAGCCAGATAAGTTCAACTACAAGAAGGGTCCAAGGGCTCTTGAAGTCTCCGATGCGGCTGATGTGTCACAACTGTCATGGCCCCTTTCCTGGGTGTGCCAGAGATGGAGGCCAGCCAGGAGCCCACCTCCCTGTTCATATTTAACTATTGTTTATTATTATTATTTTGAGACAGTGTCGCTCTGTCGTTCAGACTGTAGGGTACTGGTGCGATCTTGGCTCACTGCAATCTCTGCCTCCAGGGTTCAAGTGATTCTCTTGTCTCAGCCTCTCGAGTAGCTGAGATTACAGGCTGCCACCACCACACCAAGCTAAAACCCAGCGGGGTTTCACCATGTTGAGCAGCCAGGTCTCGAGTGATCCTCTCGCCTCGGGATCCAAAGTGCTGGGATTACAGGCGTGAGCCGCCGCGCCCGGCCAAACCCAGCATTGTTTTAAAGGCAATGTGCAATAGTAGCAAACATAAGCCTCTTGAATCAGATATATGTGTTTAAATTCAAGCTCCATTACTTCCGAAAGTAAAATATATGGTGTTTTATATTATTTAGATCATTTGTGAAACTTTTCTTCATCTGCAAATGTAGGGAAAATTCTTCAAAATTCTTTGGGTATTGGTCCGGCGCGGTGGCTCACGCCTGTAATCCCAGCAGTTTGGGGGGCTGAGGCGGGCGAATCACCTGAGGTCAGGAGTTCGAGACCAGCCTAGTTAACATGGTGAAACCTTGTCTCTACAAAATTACAAAAATTAGCCAAGTGTGGTGGCGTGCGCCTGTAATCCCAGCTAGTCTACTCGGGAGGCTGAGGCAGGAGAATCACAGGAACCCGGGAGACAGAGGCTACAGTGAGCCGAAATCGCACCATTGCACTCCAGCCTGGGCTACAGGGCAAGACTACGTCTCAAAAAAATAAAAAAAAAAAGTAAAAAAAATCCTTTGGAGATTAAAAAGAATTTGAGCGGTTGCTCAAGAGACCATTCAGCTTCATATTTCTATTTATTGCCTCTGGCATTTTTACCAATTTGCAACAAATCAAATTCTCTGCTCCATCGCCATTTCTGGACCAAGGAGTCCTACCTTCCAAACACTTTAGAAAATGTGCTCGGAGTCCCTTTTTCTCTCACAATTAAAATCTTTCAAACTTATACCTCACACCCCATCATGTGCTAGTCATCCAGCACTTGACATCCCCGTCAGGACATCTTCCTCTTTTGAACCCCCAAAATGTACTGGTGTTGTCAGTCACATGAAAAGCCAAAAACCTGACTTTCATACAAATATAACATGAATGTAGTGTTTAAGATTTCATATATCTCACTAATTACTAAGTAAATTGAGAAAACCCCTTCAAAGATGAATTTGAAGAACAAACAACACACAATAGAAAGGCTGAAAATTGTATCTCAACTGAGTAAAATCTTAGGGTTAATGTGACATGAATCACTTGCGTTATTATCACTTTTCTATAACTTAACTTCTACCATCACAGAGCTTACCCTAGTGAATAGAAAGTCAAAGATGCATAGCTCTAAAAAAGTCAGATACTTGCTAGAGGGTCTGCCAGACAATGCCAGGCACGTCACTGAAAGGAAGGACCCAGTAATTTCTGTTGTCTATTTTTAAGTCTGACAATTCTTTCTGACACATATGACACCTTATAAAAGTTGCTTTGAAGTAAACATGGGAGAGTGTTAAAGGAGATGGAGTCTTGTTGTTGTTTGTTTGTTTGTTTGTTTTGAGGTTATTTAGTTCTGACCTTGGTCTTCAGTTTGCCCATTTATACAACTAGGTGTGTATATATTTAATTTTAATATTGTGGTCAGGCGGAACATTTAAAAATCTTTTATGCTTCCCTTGGTTTACATTCTTTCTAATGGACTCTTTTTATATTTCCAACATGAATAAAAATGAATGTATTATTTTACTTTTGTTCCGAATCTTTCTTCTATGTCTCCCTACTTGATTATTTTTATTTAAAATGTCAGATGTATTATGTAGTGTAAAGGGACTCCAAAATCAACAAAGTCCAAATAAGGTATTTCTTAGGCTCAATACAATGTGCCAGTCAGTTGAGATGGTCAAAATCTAGCAGACCAGAGATATTCTCAAGGTTATTAAAGACCCCAGAATTTGATTCAAGTAACTAACTCCATATTAATCTTTTCGGGGAAAGTTTTGAAGCTTTCACTTGTAAAGATGTCTTTTAGGATAGAGAGCAGTAGCAATATATTTTCTATGAACTCTATCAATGCACTTGAAAGAAGTCATTTTAAGAGCTCCTGAAGAGACCCTTTATACCATAAAAAAGGTAGTTTGTGATGGCAGCTGTCTGTGCAAAAGTCACATAATTGTCTTGTAAGCTAGGGGTCAACGGAATAAAAACTCTGATGCCCACTGGCACCCAAATCCTATGAAATCAGTTTGTCTGGGGGAAGGGGGGTAGAAGCCTACAAAAATTCGTACAGTTAGCCCTCCATGTTTGTGGGTTTTACATCTGTTGATTAAACCAATTGTGGATCAAAAAAATATTTTTTTTTAAAAAAAGGATGGTTGCATCTACACTGAACATTACAGATTCTTTTATTCTTGTCATTATTCCCTAATCAATACAGTATAACAATTATTTACATAGCATGGACATTGTTTTTTAGGTATTATAAGTAATCTAGAGATAATTTAATGTATACAGGAGGATGTGCATAGGTCATAAGTGTAGGGAAAAGAAAGAGAGATCAGACTGTTACTGTGTCTAATTAGAAAAGGAAGACATAAGAAACTCCATTTTGACCTGTACCCTGAACAATTGCTTTGCCCTGAGATGCTGTTAATTTGTAACTTTGCCCCAACCCTGAGCTCACAAAAACATGTGTTGTATGGAATCAAGGTTTAAGGGATCTAGGGCTGTGCAGAACATGCCTTGTTAACAAAATGTTTACAAGCAGTATGCTTGGTAAAAGTCATCGCCATTCTCTAGTCTCGATAAGCCAGGGGCACAATGCACTGCAGAAAGCCACAGGGACCTCTGCCCTGGAAAGCCGGGTATTGTCCAAGGTTTCTCTACATGTGATAGTTTGAAATATGGCCTCAAGGGATGAGAAAGACCTGACCGTCCCCCAGCCCGACACCCATAAAGGGTCTGTGCTGAGGTGGGTTAGTAAAAGAGGAAAGCCTCTTGCAGTTGAGATAGAGGAAGGCCACTGTCTCCTGCCTGCCCCTGGGAACTGAATGTCTCGGTATAAAACCCGATTGTACATTTGTTCAATCTGAGATGGGAGAAAAAGCGCCCTATGGCAGGAGGCGAGACATGCTGGCAGCAATGCTGCCTTGTTATTCTTTACTCCACTGAGATGTTTGGATGGAGAGAAATATAAATTTGGCCTTCGTGCACATCCAGGCATAGTAACCTCCCCTTGAACTTAATTATGACATAGATTCTTTTGCTCACATGTTTTCTTGCTGAACTTCTCGTTATTATCACCCTGCTGTCTTACCTCATTCCTTTTGCTGAGATAATGAAAATAATAATCAATAAAAACTGAGGGAACTCAGAGACTGGTGCCAGTGCAGGTCCTCCGTATGCTGAGTGCCGGTCTCCTGGGCCCACTGTTGTTTCTCTACACTTTGTCTCTGTGTCTTATTTCTTTTCTCAGTCTCTCATCCCACCTGGTGAGATATACCCACAGGTGTGGAGGGGCAGGCCACCCCTTCAATAAGCAAATACTACCCCATTTTACGTAAGGAACTTGAGCATGCATGGATTTTGGTATCCGTAGGAGATCCTAAACCAATCTCCCACAGATACCAAGGTACGACTCTATTTTTAAAGATCCTGAAGTGTGATTCTAATGTGCAAAGTTTGAGAACCACTGTTCTAGGCTATTTCCATATCATTGGTTACTCTATTTTTTTTTAATGTGGAATGCTTCACAAATTTGCATATCATCCTGCACAGGGGCCATACTATTCTTCTCTGTATAGTTCCAATTTGTGTATATGTGCTGCCAAAGTGAACACAACTCTAATTGCTGCTTGTATACATATAGTTTTTCATTATATATAAACAATCAAAGCCAATTTTTATAGTGTAAAGAAAATCCCTTATCATATAGTATAAATCATATTTAACACTACCTTCTAACAATGATTAAAATAACTGTGTTTCTCCTTCACAACAAGAATGCCAAAATGGGACAGATGCAGTGGCTCACGCCTGTAATCCCAGCACTTTGGGAGGCCTAGACGGGCAGATCACCTGAGGTCAGGAGTTTGAGACCAGCCTGGCCAACATGGTGAAACCCTGTCTCTACCAAAACTATAAAAAAAAAATTAGCCAGGCGTGGTGGCTGGTACCTGTGATCCCAGCTACTCAGGAGGCTGAGGCAGGAGAATCGCATGAACCCGGGAGGCGGAGGTTGCAGTGAGCTGGGATCACGCCATTGCACTCCAGCCTGGGTGACAGAGACAGACTCTGTCCCAAAATAAAAATAAAAATAAAAGAAAAAAAAGGAATACCAAAATGTACAGTGAAGATAGTGTTTTAAATCTCGCCCAGGCATGGTGGCTCACTCCTGTAATCCCAGCATTTTGAGAAGCCAAGGCGGGCCAATCACCTGAGGTCAGGAGCTCGAGACCAGCCTGGCCAATATGGCGAAAACCCATCTGTATCAAAACTACAAAGATTAGCCAGGCGTGGTGGTGGGCGCCTATAATCCCAGCTACTCAGGAGGCTGAGGCAGGAGAATGGCTTGAACCCAGGAGGAGGAGGTTGAAGTGAGCCAAGATTGCGCCACTGCACTCCAGCCTGGGAAACAAGAGCAAAACTCCATCTCAAAAACAAACAAACAAAAACAAAAAAAAACTTATAAAAATATGATATTTTCATTGACATCTTTCTTAGCTCAGATATATTAAATTATGTGTTATTTATACATAAAAAGCAAAACACATGGTGTTGGTGTTAAGGAAAACATTATTCATGGCAATTGTTAAAGACAGTAAGGAAAACTTTATTAGAGAGGGATTTTGCAGTAGGTGAGAGAGACCAGGCTCAACTTTGCATACAACAAGGAAAAGTGGGAATTTATAGCCAAGGATCGGGGCAGGGAGATGAGGTCAGTGGATGGAAAATTACTGAAAGGAAACATCACAGGTAAGGGGGTTTCTGGCTAACCTGGCCTGATAGGATTCTTGAAGGCAGGCCAGGGTGATTACATCACTGGAGCACGGTGGAGGATGAGGAACCTGATCAGATATGAAGGATGACCAGATAATAGAGGATGAGGGATTCTGGCTAAACTGACTTAGCACGATTATTGTTAAAAGTGGGCAATGCAGAGCTACAAACATTTAAGTCCAAAAGTCAGGACTTTTGTTGAGAAGAGCCTTCAGAGGAACCTGACTAGAGTTTGGTCATGAAGAGAATCTTTGTCACTGTTCAAAAAATGTCTGATAAGTAATTAAATTATTAGAGGTTAGTTGATATATTATCTAAATGTGTTAGTAATTTAAATGGTTTGGCATCTTTTCTGACTTGAATTTTATAATATTTAGATAATGTAAAAATAGAAACTTATAGCAATGTTAAGCATTGGGGTTTCAAAGTGAAGCCTCCAAATTCTTCCCTTGAGGACTCCAAGCTCCATCTTTAATAATCCAGGGTCTGATTTTTCTCTTTTCTTTCTTTCTTTCTTTCTTTCTTTCTTTCTTTCTTTCTTTCTTTTTGAGACGGAGTCTTGCTCTGTCGCCCAGGCTGGAGTGCAGTGGCGTGACTTGGCTCACTGCAAACTCCGCCTCCTGGTTTCAAGAAATTCTCCTGCCTCAGCCTCCCTAGTAGCTGAGATTACAGGCATGCGCCACCACGCCTGGCTAACTTTTTTGTATTTTTAGTAGAGACGGGGATTCACCACATTGGTCAGGCTGGTCTCGAGCTCCTGACCTCGCGATCCATCCACCTCGGCCTCCCAAAGTGCTGGGATTACAAGCGTGAGCCACCGCGCCCGGTCCCCAGGGTCTGATTTTTCAAGTGTGTGAACAACATAGTAAAGAAGCCTGAGGGGAGCCCAGCAAAGAGAAGGAAACACCACTGAAATTTGGGGAGCAGAACCAGCTATATAATTTGCAGGGCCCAGTGAAAAATTAAAATGAGAGAGCCCTTGTTCAAAAAGCAGGAAGACAATGCTGTTATAATTATGAATATATACTGATATGGGTGTGAGCTGCAGGCTCACTCCCACCAAGACGCCCTCCCAACTCACCTGGGCGCTGCCAGGCTGCCAGCCAGTGTCAGGAATGACAGCCATTATGCCACACACCAGAAATCCCGGGATTAGGCTGCAGGAACTTAATCCCTCTTCTGTAGACCCCCTAAGGGGCTTTACTGCTGGAGGCAGGTGGGGAAGAGGGGTCGGGAAAGAGAGTGGGGAAGGATGTCAGTTAGCAGGGCAAATTCGTTGCTGAAAACCCATCCAGGGGAGGCAGAGCTCTTGGGAGCCAACTGACCCCCATGCCTAAGCATGCTACATTGTCATGTTGGCTATAGCTTAGAAAACACAAGTTTAAGGATAAAACTATTGAGAACTTCAAGAGAGCCATTACAAAACGTTAAACCCCAAGAGTAGGGCTGAGCTTGTGTGTATAGGGGTACTCGGGGGATGGTGGTAAATCGTGCGACTGCATAGATTCTCAGGCCCATGAAGCTCACCCCACTGGGGAGCTTAAATTATACTCAGATTCTTTAAAACGGCTTTGAGCTATTCCTTGGCTGGAAGAACCACGACTGACAAAAATGGGTCCACAGACGCACCTAGAAAGCGATCTGAGCCTCAGTTTTCCGACCCAGTGTCCAAAGGCCAAGTGGTCAACACACACACGCTCTCCTTGTAGTTAGGAATACCCATTAGGATCTTTGTGAAAGAAGTTTCATTGTGGTGGGGGACACAGAAAACTGAATATTCTTTGAGTAGGCATGTCGTCTCCACGTCTCCCTCAATTCCGCGAGCAACGATTTCCAGAAGTACATGCATTTCCTTCTCTTCCGTTCGCTGCATCTTCAGTTTCTCCTTAGTCCCTCCAATCTGACCGAGGATAGGGCCGCACGACCACACAGTGCCCTTATCTTACCAGGGACACGGAGGAGTCAAGGTGTTCCAAATGCAGACAGTGAGTGCACTATGGAAGGCGCGGAAAGCAAACAAACAAACCCTGAGTTCTAAATCCAACCCTAGAAGTCGGTGTATGAGAGCCTAACGGTTTGAAAATCAAGTTCCTGAGAAAGGATTTCAATCGGTTTTCTTAAGTTGCAAAGGAGCAAACAACAAGCTGTAGGTGACTATGTTGAGAAGGAAACGTGAGACAACTCGAGGATGAAAGACAGAGACTAGAGAAGATAAATGGATAAGGAAGAAAAAAATATTGACGCAACTGGACAGCGGTGTTAGGAGTTGTTTAAGTTACTTGGAGATAACGCACAACGCTTTGCGGGGACAGCAGAGTGGCGCAGCGGAAGCGTGCTGGGCCCATAACCCAGAGGTCGATGGATCGAAACCATCCTCTGCTATCTGCCTTTGCCTTTTTCCTCCAAAACACTGGACTTTGCACTTGTTAGAGGTGCTTTAACACCTGTCATGAATGACTGAAGACCTACTGTGACCGAGGGAATAAACTGTGTTTTAACTGCCTGGTCCTTTCTGAAACCTAGTGGTTTACTTTCAAAGAACGGAAGCATAAACGGAGAAACGAGTGAATCTGCAAATGGGAGATCTGAAAAATAAGGCGGTGGAGGAACAGAGATCGGTGTGAAGAAGGGAAAGACTGAGGAAGAGGTGAAGAAACAGAGAGCGAAAGATGAAGACTAGGTTGGGCAACCGGGAAAAAGATATTACAAAATTTTGGAGAAGTGGGTTTTGAAGAAGGTAATTCCCCAGACAGAAGCGGGTGTCACATGTGTGTTGCTCTGGCATTACGATTCCAGGAAACTTCATCTCTGAAAGAGCTAGGAAAACACCGGAGGAAACAACGGGAATTGAACTACTTCCCTTGTGCCATAACTTAATCTTTCTTTACCCAAATGTTTGATACTTTTAAAGTTTCTTCCCACTTATCGAAGTCATTGTTGAAATGCGTACCTTCTGCCTCCAACCTTCTGGTAAGCTGATGAAGAAGCCTGGGCGTCCGTTCTAAAGCCGCCTTTACCAGCCAGCTACGATCTCTAAGGGCTCCTGTTTGCAATAATGAGCTGCGGGATTATTCACTACCGAAGGGGTCCCACTCTATTCTGAGCCCGATTTTCTTCGTCATTTCCCCTATAATAAATACTACACAATAGTTTTATATTTAACGCATAAACAGTTTGAGGGTTAAATGAATGCTCAACATAATAAAGTGCCGAGACACGGGTATATGACCAGAACGCTTGGAAGAACCTAATAATTATTGAAATCATAAGTCTTATTAGCACTTCTTAGTAAATTGGAGCACAGAACATAGAGCCTGGATAGCTCAGTCGGTAGAGCATCAGACTTTTAATCTGAGGGTCCAGGGTTCAAGTCCCTGTTCAGGCGAAATTCAGTGGTTTTACTTCAGTTAGGTCTAAATCCCAACCCATTTGGGAACATCTTGTGAGGAGAAGGAAATATCACAAAGGCCGAAATACATGAATGCATCGCTTTCTTCATTAAATTATCATTTTCCGATATTATTTGAAACGTATCCCCAAGATTTCAAGAGAAGTAGAAAAGGACATGATATAAAAATAATAAACTGGTGATGGAATAACTGGGAAATGGACCGTTTTAAAACTCCCTTGAAATGGTTCATTAATCCAGGCATGGGGGGAGCAGTTTGGGCAGTCTTGATTAAAATCCAAAATCTTTAAGAGCAGCGACCTTTGCATAGTGTGTCTCTGTGGTTCCTTGGAGTTTAGACCAGCTCTTCTTTCACAGAAAATTTGACCACTTTGCAACAGTTGCCAGTTGAAAAACTCATTTCCAAACACTTTTTGAAATAGTATTTTCTGTGTTGACATTATTTCTGTCATTATCCTGGGATATGGATTATGGTTAATGACCCTGATCATGGGCTTCTAGTGCATGGCTTCTGTGGGCAGCGTGCTAAACAACGCCACTATGAAACAAAGGTACCAAGAGTTCAACGTTGTTGATCGTTTTTTGGTCATGTCCCTTTTGTCTTGAGCCTGACAATATTCAGTCCAAACACTGCATTTGGGTCCATTTTGTAAGGTCTCACCCTTTCTTTTTTCAGTTATGTGATTCATTTGAAATAATCAGGTCCATTTTGACTCTTTCCTCTGACCCTGTTTATTTTTTTATTTTATTTTATTTTTTTGAGACGGAGTTTCACTCTTGTCACCCAGGCTAGAGTGCAGTGGCGTGATCTTGGCTCCCTGCAACATCCACCTCCTGGGTTCCAGTGGTTCTCCTGTCTCAGCCTCCCAAGTAGCTGGGATTACAGGAGCGCCACCATGCCAGGCTAATTTTTGTATTTTTAATAGAGACGGGGTTTCACCATGTTGGCCAGGCTAGTTTTGAACTCCTGACCTCAGGCGATCCGCCTGCCTAGACCTCCCAAATTCCTGGGATTACAGGCATGAGCCACTGTGCCCGGCCTATTTTATTTTTTGTACATACTTAAAACATAACATCATTTTAAAAGTTGGAACTGTGCAAAAGAGACATACTCGAAGAAATATCACTTCCCTTCATTGCTTCTTTTTCTTTCCTTCTCCAGGTTTTGCAACACATTCTCATCTACCCCCTATAGGTAATCTATCTTACCAGTTTCTTTTTTATCCTTCCTGCACCTCCTTTTGAATAAGCAGGGAGATACTTATTTATTTATTTATTTATTTATTTATTTATTTATTTATTTTTAGACCAGGCTGGAGTGCAATCGCGCTATCTCAGCTCCTGTAACTTCTGCCTCCCGAGTTCAAGCAATTCTCCTGTCTCAGCCTCCCGAGTAGCTGGGATTACAGGCGCACACCACCAGCCCCGGCTGATTTTTGTATTTTTAGTAGAGACGGGGTTTCACCATGTTGGTCAGGCTGGTCTCAAACTCCTGACCTCGTGATCCACCCACCTCGGCCTCCCAAAGTGCTGGGATTACAGGTGTGAGCCACCGCACCCAGCGATACATACTTTTTTAAATGTCCTCTTCTTTCTCAGACTAAAGATATTATACTATATTGTATATATATTGATCTACAGTATATAGATATTGATTTGCTTTATATATATTGTATATATATTGATATCTACATAGTATCTATAGATATATACATATTGTAAATATAGTATCTATAGATATATACATATTGTAAATATAGTATCTATAGATATATACATATTGTA
>NW_026652295.1:26587718-26600109 GCF_009828535.3 Hylobates moloch | reverse complement strand
TATATACATATTGTAAATATGGTATCTATAGATATATACATATTGTAAATATAGTATCTATAGATATATACATATTGTATATATAGTATATATATTGATTTACAGTATATAGATACTGATTTGCTTTTTTTGTTTGGCAATATAGCTTAGAAATCTCTCCATGTCAGTTCATAGAGATCTTTTGTACAGCTGCATAAGTACTCCATTGTGTGGAAGTAACAATCTAATCATTCTTTTATGCTTAAGCATTTAGGTTGTTTTAAAAATTTTGCAATTGCAAACAATGCTGCAATGAATAAATATGCTTGTGTATATTTTCATTTTGTTGGATGTAGATTTTCAGGGTAAATTGTTAGACTTGGGATTGTTGGGTGAAATGATTAATGTACATATAATTTTGTTAGACATAGTCAAATTCCCCTTCATAAAGATTGTATTGATATTAATGTGCTTCCTTACCAGAAATAAATGACACTACCTGTTCCTGTATGCACCGACATACTTTTTAAATTTTTACCAATCAGATAGCAGAGAAATAGCATCTTCATATAGTTTCAATTTGCAATTCTTTATTACAGAATTTAAACATATTTTCATATGTGCAAATATATATATTAATTATCCGTTAATGTTTTTTGCCCATTTGACTATACAGTTTTGGCCTTTTTCTTCAATTGTTGAAAAATGTTTCTGTATTAAGGATATTAATTCTTTATCTGTGATATACATTGCAAATAGTCTCCTGGCCCCCATTCCCACCATTTGTTAACTCTCTTTAGAGTCTGTTTATCATGTTTTTTTGTACCATATTTTTAGGTACTTTAAGATATTAAATTTTCTTTTATTATATCTACAGTTTAAGTTATAATTAGGAAACTTTCTATATCCAGGCTACAAGGGAATTCACACATGACTCTTTTTAATACTTGTAGGTTTCAGTGTTTGCACTTAGATCACTGATTCATTTGGAATTTATTCTTGCATAAAGAATGAGGGCTGAATTTCATTTTAGCTTTAATTGGCTAACAAGTTATTCCTGAACTACTTGTCAAAAAGTCCATCTTTGCACCTATGGCTTGAAATACATGCTTTATCAAATATTAAATACCCATATGTGATTTTGTTTACTTCTGGACTTTGTATTACATTACTAGACTGTTTGTCTATTCATTTGTGAATGCTATAGTGCTTTAATTAAAGATGCATGAAGAGTATATTTTAATATCTGATGGGGCTACCCCTCTCCACAGTATCAAAGCTCCATTCTCATAGCTTCAAGGAGTGTTGACTGCTAAAGTGTCATTTCGCCTCCAGGAACAGCGCCCCTGCCCAAGATTGTATTCTCTCAGGACTAGACTCTCTCTCTGGGGCAAACAGTATCCAATGACCACATTTTTGTTTCAATTTGGGACAGTTCTGAAGGGCATCCTACCAGATCTCCTGTGGCTTGGCTGAAGCCTCTGCTGTAACTGCTTTGCAGTTTTACTTTTTCATCTCTCCAATTCTGCTTTTCTCTCATTCTTCTACATTTTCTTCTGTGTACTCTAATAAATTTTGTGCACATAATCTCTGTCTCAGATAATCTGTTTCTTGGGAACCCAAACTAAGTCACTCTCTGAGACAGAGTCTTGGCTTTAATATTATTTCATTTTTATTGGTAGAAGTATTGTTTCCTTTTTATTAAGTCTACAAGTTTTCCTTTGATTACTGCTTTAGTGTTATCGCATGGAGTCCGCTACATAATATTTTCATTGCCTTTGTTTTATAGAAATTTTATGCTTTTTGTTTATATTTTCCCCTTGGCCTAGTTTTTTGTTGTTGATTTTGGTTGGAGATGGAGTTTTGCTCTATTGCCCAGGCTGGAGTGCAATGGCGTGATCTCGGTTCACTGCAACCTCCGCCTCCCGGGTTCAAGCAATTCTCCTGCCTCAGCCTCCCGAGTAGCTGGGATTACAGGCACCTGCCACCATGCCCGGCCAATTTTTGTATTTTTTAGTAGAGACGGGGTTTCTCCATGTTAGTCAGGCTGGTCTCGAATTACTGGCCTCAGGTAATCCACCTGCCTCGGCCTCCCAAAGTGCTGGGATTACAGGCATGAGCCACCATGCCCGGCAGGCCCTAGTTTTTAAAAGAAAGTTTTATAATTTTCAAGGGTCAGAAACTGTTGATTTCTACTATTTCTGCATTTTAGAATATATTGAGGATTTTTTGTGGGATAAGAGCAGCTAATATATGAATAATTGTCATGCATATATTATGCATAAACCATGGGAAATTTTCTCATTTCAGAGTGCAGACTTCAAAAATCTTTGCATCAGGCCTTTCACACATCAACCAATGAGCATCTGAGTTGTTTCCAGGTATATTTAATATTGTTAACAGTTCTATGAGCAATTATGCAAATGTGGCATGGTACAGAGTTACAAGTACTTTGTGTGTGTGTGTGTGTGTGTTCCTAGAAGACAAATTGTTAATTTGTTAGATTTTGTAAATGTTTAACTTTTTGAGATAATGACAAACCATTTTCCAGGGTTGTAAAAATGGATGCCTCTCTTGGCAATGTATTAGGGATACTACTACATATCCAAATAGTCAACTGCTGTTATTTTTGCACATTTCATTTTAATCTGATCAAGTGGAGGTTAATAGTATCTTATTGTAGTGATGGTTTGTATTCCTTTATCACAATGAGGTTGAACATATCTACGTATGTTTGGATTTATACATTTGAATTTTATTCTAAATGTCAGTTACTTATCTATTTGATTATTTCGTGTATATATTTGATTTATTTACATGTGGAAGTCTTGCTACATTTTTTTTTTTTTTTTTTGAGACGGAGTCTCGCTCTGTCGCCCAGGCTGGAGTGCAGTGGCGCAATCTCGGCTCACTACAAGCTCCACCTCCCAGGTTCACGCCATTCTCCTGCCTCAGCCTCTCCGAGTAGCTGGGACTACAGGCGCCCGCCACCACGCCCGGCTAAGTTTTTGTATTTTTAGTAGAGACCGGGGTTTCACCGTGGTCTCGATCTCCTGACCTCGTGATCCACCCGCCTCGGCCTCCCAAAGTGCTGGGATTACAAGCGTGAGCCACCGCGCCCGGCCTACATTTTTTTTTAATCTTCCTCCTTATCTAATCATTCCTTGCAATTCAATTATTTGAATGCAGTTTAATCTTTCTCAGTGTAACTTGTGTTTTCAATTTAATCTGTAATTACTTTCATAAATATCAAGGTTTTCTCAAACCTGGAGCATTTTTGTGTCTTGTTTAACTAGTGTTTCCAATCTTTACTTCTTCCAATACATATTCTCATATATGTGGTAACCACTGCCTCTTGCTTCTCAAATTCTTTCTTCACCCTTCTCCTGCACCTGTTTCCCACATCAAAGGGGGCTGAACTCAGACCGTATTTCCCAAGCCTACTTCACATTTATCTGCAGCTCAGTTTAGTCAACAAAATGCACTGGTGGGTGATAGGAGAGTAAAATAAATTAAGAAGTCAGTTAATTTCTACCACTATCTGCCTGCTTTGGGCACCTTCTATGGGAACAGCTGCATGTTCTCCTTCGCTTTAGCTCTCACTGGACAGGACTAGTACGATTAAACCTTAAGCTAGATAATTTCAATTCCTAGGCTATAATAATGCTGTCTCTTCCAGAAAGTGTGATGGTACTTGCTTCTCTTTTCTGGGGGAGTTTAAGGATCTCTTCATGCGCAGAAAGCATTAGTTTTTAAATGTGAGTTACATATTGGTAAAATGCTGAGATTGAATGTTGAGTAGCAAAAGAGGTAGACTTCACTTAGCTGTTTTTGCTCAGACTTATTCATCGCCCATGCTCTTTTGTGCTCTACACTGCAATGACGTTGTTGTAAACTGCGTTTCCCAGACTCCCTTGTCAACTGACTTCTGGCTGGACTTAACCAATGTTAGGCACCGAATGGAGATGAAAGGGAAAAAGGAAAAGTGGAAACAGGGTATTGCCCATCCCTCCTGGGTTTCTGCTACATCTTAATGTGTCAGGTGCCTGAAGGGTAAGCCTGCTGTGGCTTCAGGTTCTTCCAGGTGGCGGAGGCTTTTGGCCTTTAGTGATTTCCCGTTCTTGCTAATCTCCGTACCATTTGTCATATCAGTTTCTCTATCACTAGTGTAGCCAATTTATTGTATTAAATGTCTCAATCTTACTACATAACTAGTGTATACAAGGTCCTGATTGATTTGTGTAAATACTACTAAGAATTGTAAATTTTGTTTTTGACATTTATGCCCTTGATCTTCATGGTGTTAATCTTTTTTTCTTTTTTAGACGGAGTTTCTCTCTTATTGCCCAGGCTAGAGTGAAACGACGTTATCTTGGCTCACTGCAACCTCCACATCCCGGGTTCAAGCGATTCTCCTGCCTCAGCCTCCTGAGTAGCTGGGGTTACAGGCGCCTGCCACCACGCCCAGCTAATTTTTTGTATTTTTAGTAGAGACGGGGTTTCACTATCTTGGCCAAGCTGGTCTCGAACTCCTGACCTCAGGCGATCCACCCGCCTCGGCCTCCCAGAGTGCTGGGATTACAGGCGTGAGCCACTGCTCCCAGCTCATGGTGTTAATCTTTACCCGATTTCATGTTTCCCCTCTATAGGAATATTATATTCCTGGCTTCATTTATTAAATACCCCCAACTCTCCTCTGATGTAGCATAACCCTCTGTCGATATACCAGAGTTTATATATGTATGGGCTTTTTAAATGAGCTCTTTTTCATATTTTGTCAACTCAAGATTTTATATCAGTACCTGTTTTAATATACGAATTTCTGGAATGTCTAATAAGTCCTGCAAGTTTGTTGGCAATTCTCTCCTTATTTTTAGTAAATGTTCTTGCTATTATAGTTCCTATGCACTTCCATATAATTTTACAACCAGTGTATCAAGTCCTTGGAAAAACACTTTTGGAATTTATGTTGAAATTACACTGAATCAATAGATCAGTTTGGGAAGAAATTATATAGTTGAGATATTAAGTCTTCTTATCTGTAAACATGATATATTTTCCCACTTATTTAGGTTTTCAGTTTCTATTTTGAAAACAAGCTATTTAGTCCTTCTACCTCTTCTGATATTTTTAGAAAGTTTGTAATTTTTTTCTATTAGTTATCTTCATCATTACATTATTATTTAAGGCTTTGGTTATTGTGTTTCTTTAGACAATCTCTTTGTTTCCTTAGTTTGAACAATAACAATGCAAGATTGCATATTCTTCCTCCCCACCTCCCTTCCCTCTCACCCACAGCTAATTTTAAGCAGTAATTTTACAGCTCTTAATGTTTACTTTGGTGTAGTTAATTAAGCTCATGCATATAACACTTCTTCATTCTTAGTTGTAGTGGATTAAATAATGTTGCCCCCAAGTTTGTGTCCATCCAGAACCTTAAAATGTGACTTTATTTGAAAATAGAGTCTTTGCTGATGTAATTAGTTAAGATGAGGTCATACTGGATTAGGGTGAGGCTTAAATCCAATGACTGGTGTCTTTATAAGAAGAGAAGGCATACAGAGACACAGAGAAAAGAACGCCACATAACAACAGAGACAGAGATTGGAATTACGCAGCTACAACCCAAGGTACACTAGAGGTTTCCAGGAGCCATCAGAAGCTAGGAAGAGGCAAGGAAATATTCTTCCCTAGAGCCTTCAGAGAGGGTGACTGCAGACACTTTGATTTCAGACTCCTAGACAACAGAACTGAGAGCAGATTTTTGTTGTTTTAAGCCACACAGTCTGTGACATGTTATGGCAGTGCTAGAGAACTTGCTGATTTTCTCTCAGTACACACTCAGATTTCTGATGCACATCAGGTTTCCTTTAATTCCCTGTTACATTAAATTGGTACAATGAATATCTTATTTCTGTGAAGCCACTTATTGAGCTCAGCCGGAATTTCACTGAGGCACATTCCTAGGAATGGGATTTCTACTACTAAACGGCTATGCAAAAATAAACACGCATTTAATGTCACCGCTGCAAAATCTAAAACCTAGACTTTAAGATCTTTCCTTTATGAAAGAAAATGTAGAAATTCATATACGTATGATTTTTATCATGGTAAACAGAAGCAAAGGAAGGGCATCTAACTCACATTGGTCCGAGAAAAAATCCTGCAGGACGGTGACCTTGAGGTAAACCTATAACGAATAAACTTGAGTTGAAGAAGAAAGGAGGATATTTCGAGCAGAGGAAGCTTTTCAAGTTTACTGTACTTCTTACTATTAATGAACATTTCTTTGCTATTCATGACCTAGAATTACTTTCAGCAAAGTCATAATCTTTTGCAGAACTGCCGTTTTCAGATTTTCGAAGCAACATGGGAAATCTGTTTTATACAAGCTTATAACAACTTTTTAATATGAAGATTAGCATATTTTTAGGAATTCTCTGCCAAGAAAAAAATTCAGTAGCCAATGTATGAATACCATTTCAATCGAGTTTCTTTTTACACTTGCTTTCCGTCTTCCTCGTTAGTATAGTGGTGAGTATCCCCGCCTGTCACGCGGGAGACCGGGGTTCGATTCCCCGACGGGGAGACGAAGTAGTTACTTTTGATTACAACCTAAATAATACCAATCTTATTGAGGGACTCAGGCCTTAATAAGGACATTCTTAGAAAGCAGCTTTTTCTGGTTTTGTTTTTATTATTTATTTATTATTATTTTGAGACGGAGTTTCACTCTTGTTGCCCAGGCTGGAGCGCAATAGCGCGATCTCGGCTCGCTGCAATCTCTGCCTCCCGCCTCCCAGGTTCAAGCGATTCTCCTGCCTCAGGCTCCGGAGTAGCTGGGATTATAGCCATGCGCCACTACACCCGGCTAATTTTGTATTTTTAGTAGAGATGGGGTTTCTCCATGTTGGTCAGGCTGGTCTCGAACTCCCAACCTCAGGGGATCCGCCCACCTCGGCCTCCCAAAGTGCTGGGATTACAGGCGTGAGCCACCGCGCCTGGCCCTGGTTTTGTCATTTTAAGTCGGATTCCCGCGTGTTGGTTTATCAATGGGTTCACGCAGCAAGCGATCATCTGATGGAAGTCCACTGCCACTTTCTCTCTGGGAAGAGAGGTCACCGAACGCGCCAGGATTCAAAGTGTTTTCAGCTGGCTCTAGAAACACGCCAGGATCTCTAATTGCGAATTTTCATTCCTCGATTGTTTGGTTGGGAGCAAGAAATGCGTTTTTCTTTGCTTTAGTGTGTTCCAAGCTGTTAGTTGTTGAGAGTCGTTTGAGGCCTGCCTCCCACAGGAGTGACTTTGAGGCAGAAAGGGCCGAACTATTGGGGCGGGTAGTGAAGTTTACATTTAGGCTGCATCACTTGCAAATTGGGCGATGTCTTGGGTTATTTTGTCCTCTCCTTTCATCTGTGAATTTAAGACAACAATTTGTATTTTAGGATTCTTGGGGAAATTAATAAGTAAATGATACATGGAAAACTGATTAATAATCTATACAGGACAGGCCGGGCGCGGTGGCTCACGCCTGTAATCCCAGCACTTTGGAAGGCCGAGGCAGGCAGATCACGAGGTCAGGAGTTCGAAACCAGCCTGACCAACTAGCGAAATCCTGTCTCTACTAAAAATACAAAAATTAGCCAGGCGTGGTGGCGCGCGCTGGTAATCCCAGCTACTCGGGAGGCTGAGGCAGGAGAATGACTTGAATCATCCCAGCTACTCGGGAGGCTGAGGCAGAAGAATGGCTTGAATCTTGGAGGCAGAGGTTGCAGTGAGCCAAGATGGCCTCACTGCACTCCAGCTTGGGCGACAGAGCGAAACTCTGTCTCAAAAATAATAATAATAATAAAATAATAATAATCTATACAGGACAGTAAAATGTAATATCTGGGGTACAGGACAGTAAAATGTAGTATCTGGGGTTATTTCTCTACTGGAAATTAATTATATTAATTTAGACAAAATTTATTTGAGTTGGTATGGTCTAATATCATTTGCATTACTATCAGTTATCTACAAGTCAACTTTTCTCCTGTGGAGTCCTTGAACAGTTTAACAAATAAAAATTTGGTCAAAAGTACACACTCAGAATCAAGTAATCTCCAGAGGTCCATTAGACAATGCCCAACACTTCACTGAAAAGACACCCAATGATTTCTGTTGCCCATTTCCAAGATTCTGACAATTTTTTGTAACACATGAAACTTTACGTTGTTATGCACTGTTTCAAATCGAGTTAATGAGGTGTTAGCAGAGACAGAGGCACTTTTAACCAGGTCACTTATGTCCCTCTGTTTATCCAGTTGTAAATCTGGTCAGTGTATGTTTTTAACTTTAGTACCACAGTTGGATGGGACATTTTAAGGTCTTACTCTTTCCTTATACTGTTTCTTAAGTATTCTTCATATGAACAAAGATAAGTGAAAATAAATGCATTCTCTGGCAGTTCTACAAGATCTTTCTTCTATCACTCCCTACTTGCTCTCCCTCATTTAGAAGATCTGTTGTTTGTGGTATGAAGAGACTTCAGCAGGCATCAGTAGATGCCATTAATATTTCAGGATGCATGTTGCTTCTGTTGTCCAGGTCTAACAAAGTCCACTGAGTCACCTGAGGCAGTCAAAATCTGCAAAATCTGCCAGTACAGAGATATAGCCCATCTAAGGCTCTGCAATCCAAGTGACTGAAGGAACTCACACTGCAGCCTCGACCGTTTGGGCTCAAGGAATCCTCCCACCTGAGCCTCCCTAGTGGCTGGGACCACAGTCATATGCCACCATACCTAGCTAATTTATTATTATTTTTTGTAGAGACAGGGTTTCACTATTTTACCCAAGCTCTCACTATTTTACCCAGGCTAGTCTCAAACTCCTGTGCTCAAACAGTTCTCCTGCCACGGCTTTCCAAAATGCTGGGATTGCAGGCTTGAGCCACTGCACTTGGCCCTCATTACTTTTTATAGCTACATATTACACCATTATGTGTGAAACAATAGTTCATTCAATAAATATCCTATGTTTGGTAGTTTAGGTAGTTTCCAGTATTTTGCAGTTTCAAATAGTCTTGCAGTTAATGTGTGTAGATAGTTTCATATTGTTGGAAATGTATCTTAACTGTAAATATTTCAAAGTGTGAGTGCTAGGTTGAAGGATGAGTAAGAAAGCAAGACGTTGATTGGCTTGTGGCTTAAGGTGTTTGTATTTTATAATGCTAAAGGACTATCCAACTATTCTTAAGAGTGTCTTAGAAAGTGGTAATAATTTTGCCAAAGTTCAACATCTAATAATAAAGGAGATAATTATATAATTTTACCTTTGCACAAGAGGGGCAATGGCCCATCCCTTTATTGTGAGGTCCTTTGTGAATGTTTGTATGCCTTTTTTTTTTTGAGACAGAGTTTCACTCTTGTCACCCAGGCTGGAGTGCAATGGTGCAATCTCGGCTCACTGCAACCCCCTCCTCCTGGGTTCAAGTGATTCTCCTGCCTCAGCCTCCTGAGTAGCTGGGATCACAGGTGTCCACCACCATGCGTGGCAAATTTTTTTATTTTTAGTAGAGACGGGGTTTCACCATGTTGGCCAGGCTAGTCTAGAACTCTTGACCTCAGGTGATCCACCCACCTTGGCCTCGCAAAGTGCTGGGATTACAGATGTGACCCACCGCACTCAGCCAAATGTTTGTATGTCTTGAATGAGTGTGTGAGTCAAATACGTCTCCGCAGAGAAGAATGTCATCAATGTAATATCACACCTGTATTTCTGGAGAAAGTTGGATGCAGTTAAAATCTTGCCAGCAAAGATTATGTGCTATGGCAAGCCACATGAGATAACCCATGGTAGGGAGGTAAAGGTGTACTGTGTTCCCTCACAGATGCAGGCAAACTGAGAAGCTTTGAGGCATTGAAATAGCCACTAAAGAAAACATAGTAGACAAATCTATGACTACAGAGTACATACCAGTTAGCAATTAGATGGAGTCAGTAATTACAATAATATTTGGTATAAGGACCTTAATGGGTGGGACCATGGAATTAAGGTTGCAGTAATCTTCCATTAGGAGGCATTCATGCTTTCCAAGTTTAATAACAAGCTAACCTGGGCTGTTCAATAAGAAACTGTAGGGATAATCACCCCTTCTCTAAACAGAGCTTATACAATGGGCTCAATACTTGAAAGTCCTGTTTTAATTTATATTTATTCTGTATTAACTATTTTAATTGACAGGGGTAAAGGGGAGGTCCACGGGGTCCCATTTTGTCAAGCTAATTGTGACAAAGTCTTAATTATCTTATCTTAACTATTACTCATTGGCAAGGAGTGTCCATGCCTACCATACTATATAACCATAAAGAATGTAATCAAAGCAATAGTTCTGATGGTTAAAGTGAGGCATACCTGTTTGTCTGCTATTTTACATTTAGTAACTCCCCTAAGAGTATAAGGCGACTTGTTTAAATTTAATGGGATTCTCAGATATGGGGTACCTTGTTTTCAGTTAGTGGCATAACTGTAATTTGAGCAATATACTACAGCTGTAGAAAGTAATTTAAATGGAGCACTGGGTAAGAATGAATACAGGATGAGGGAACTGCAGTGCTTCCTAAAGAAGGCAAGGTGAAACAAAGACTGCAAGAAGTCTCTTTTACCCAAACACTTGTGCCTCCCCCAATAATGCCACATGGCATAATATAAATAAAATTTTTGATAACACAGAATTTAAACCTAAGTTTTCAAATTCTACTAACAGATTAAAATCCTGAACAGTCAAATATCCCATTACATATAGCATTTTTTTAAATCTCTTTTCTACCATCTTTTAATACTGATAAAGCAATTTCCACAATACTCACTTTGACAAGGCAAACGCTTACCTGAGCAGAAAAAGCCAGAGAATGTAAAATTTGGGAAGGAAGAAAAACCTGAATCTAATGTTCCCAGGCTACAGAAAACTCATGAAATCTTAAAATTAACTTGGGTTCCATCTCCCTTTATATAGCTTTCACCCTTACATGCTCAGAGCTATGCCTATACTCATCCTCACATCCGTCTCATTCTTTGGCCAGAGGTTGCTAGTACATAATATTCAGAGAAGAAAGAAATGCAGGAGACTCGTGGGATGAAAGGGAGGGGGATGGAGGAAATGGATGAAAACAGAAGGAAAATAAATCAAGAATGAAGAATAAAATTGTACTTCTGTGTTGAGCTGAACCAATTTATGTGAATCCATAGGACCGTTTTCCTGGCAACTTATGCAAAGTCAGATTGCACAGCAGATGCATGCTGGACCTACAACACAGACCTCGATGGGTGAAACCATACTAACATTTTCAATACGGCACTTGTGGACTCCAAAATTATTCTGTTTTCCCCAACTCTGAGTCCCCCAGGAGAGAAGAACAACACAGTTTACGTAAATCACAGTCACTGCTTTCTGTTTCTTGCCCTGTCTCATACTTGACAAAATCTAGCCTTTCATCATTTTCCATGGTTTTGGTTTATTCATTTATTTATTTATTTATTTGTTTGTTTATGTATTTAGAAACTGACATTATTGCGGGAAACATTGTGAAGTCTCTTGTTGTCTTGGTTCTTACCTCATTGCTTCCTTTCTTCTTCTGCAAAGGTGCTCAAACATGTCTCATGCATGACTGAAGGCTGAATATGACCTTGGCAGCAAATATTACTTTTTCGACATCTAGGTCATTCTTGTCTTTGAATGAGATGGAACTTAAGATAAGATGTGATGAAACGTATTAGAAGAGGACATGTATTACTATGGAATCTCTGATGTTCAAGGTGGTGCATTACCAAGCGATTCATTCAACTTTGCCCTTACGGATGGGAAAGGAAACACTTAAGTAGCAAATGAGAGGTAACAGAGGATGAAAGGTAGAAGAAAAGAGAAGACAAGAGGGAAAAGAAGAAGGGCCTTAGGCCGGGCGCGGTGGCTCACGCTTGTAATCCCAGCACTTTGGGAGGCCGAGGCGGGCGGATCACGAGGTCAGGAGATCGAGACCATGGTGAAACTCCGTCTCTACTAAAAATACAAAAAAATTAGCCGGGCGTGGTGGCGGGCACCTGTAGTCCCAGCTACTGGAGAGGCTGAGGCAGGAGAATGGCGTGAACCCGGGAGGCGGAGCTTGCAGTGAGCCGAGATTGCGCCACTGCACTCCAGCCTGGGCGACAGAGCAAGACTCCGTCACACACACACAAAAAAAAAAAAAAAAAAAAGAAGAAGGGCCTAGGTAAAGTTGGAGGAGAGGAGAAAGGAAAAGTTAGCACTAGGATGGGTGTGCTAAAAAGGGAGAAGCACAAGAGACGTAGGAGGTGGTCTTCTACGCCTGCAAAACCCTTGGAAGTGGGCAGTCATTCCACTTCCCACCCCCACCCAACCCTAAATAACCCAAGAA